>NW_015387011.1:297642-310383 GCF_001527695.2 Protobothrops mucrosquamatus | reverse complement strand
GAGAGAGAGAGAGAGAGAGAGAGAGAGAGAGAGAGAGAGAGAACTCATGCATAGCAGCCTGTATTTCTTTTTAATTAAACTCTTCAATCAAGGTCCCCACCTCTTGTGTGCGTGCGTGTGTGCGCACACAGGTTTTGCAGCTACCAGTGTTTTCTTTTCTCTGGGAAACGGGTCCAAGTGGCTCTTTGAGTGTTTAAGGTTGCAGACTCCTGCACTAGAACTAGTATGTCTGGAAACAATTATGTCAGTTAGAAAGTTATGAAATGTAATGTCTAATAAAAGAAGATTTGACCCCTTTTCCCATGCTAAATTGACTTTATGGGAAAACCGATTTTAAAAACTGAGAAAAAGATGGTAATATGGAAAAATTTGATGGAAGCGGGCATATTGACTTTGGGCCAACTAATAGACAATTAATATTTAATGTGTTAAGAGATATGTATCATCTATCAGATGTAACCCAATGGCAATATTTACAACTACAATATTTGTTAACAATTTTGTTTGATTCACCAACATTTTCAGCTTTGGAGACACCTACTAAAACAGCTTGTTCAATTCTTTAAAACTAAAATAGCTACTATTAATTTTATGGATATTTGTTATTTGATATTTTATTTGAATTTGATATATACATTCTAAGAAATGAGCAGAGTTAACAATTAGAGGTTCCTTTATTGGCTAGACCACGGGTCAGCAACCCGCGGCTCCGGAGCCACATGTGGCTCTTTGAGCCTTCTCCTGCGGCTCCCAGCCTCCTCTGCCATTTTCAGAGAGAGAGAGAGAAAGAGAGGCACTTGCGCTTCCCTACTCCCCCCTCTGTGTGTGTGTGTGTGTGTGTGTGTGTGTGTGTGTGTGTGTGTGTGTGTAAAAAAGAGAGTGGCCTCACGGTGTTCCAATGATCTGACAAGCTTATTGGGCGGGGCTCCTCCCTTTGCTGATTCTCTGCAGGAAGCAGGAAGCAGGAAGGGCAGGAGAGAGCCAGCCCAATAATGTGAGTCAGCTTTTTGGAGAACAGCCTGAAGCCAGCTTGCCAGGTGAGCAGAAGATTGGAGAGAATGGGGGGAGAGAGAGGGAGAGAGAGAAAGAGACAGGGAGAGAGAGAGAAAGAGAGAGGGAGAGAAAGGGAGAGAGAGAAAAAGAGAGCGAGAGAGGGAGAAAAAGAGAGAAAGAGAGAGAGAGATAGAGAGAGAAAAGAGAGAGAGAGGGAGAGGAAAGAGAGAGAAAGAGGGAGAGAGAAAGTGAGGGAGAAAAAGAGAGAGAGGGAGAGAGGGGGGAGAGAGGGGGAGAGAGAGAAAAAGAGAGAGAGGGAGAGAGAGAGGGAGAGAGGGAAAAGAGAGAGAGGGAGGGAGAGGGAGAGGAAGAGAGAGAGAAANAGAGAGAGAGAGAGAGAGAGAGAGAGAGAGAGAGAGAGAGAGAGAGAGAGAGAGAGAGAGAGAACTCATGCATAGCAGCCTGTATTTCTTTTTAATTAAACTCTTCAATCAAGGTCCCCACCCCTTGTGTGCGTGCGTGTGTGCGCACACAGGTTTTGCAGCTCCCAGTGTTTTCTTTTCTCTGGAAAACGGGTCCAAGTGGCTCTTTGAGTGTTTAAGGTTGCAGACTCCTGCACTAGAACTAGTATGTCTGGAAACAATTATGTCAGTTAGAAAGTTATGAAATGTAATGTCTAATAAAAGAAGATTTGACCCCTTTTCCCATGCTAAATTGACTTTATGGGAAAACCGATTTTAAAAACTGAGAAAAAGATGGTAATATGGAAAAATTTGATGGAAGCAGGCATATTGACTTTGGGCCAACTAATAGACAATTAATAATTAATGTGTTAAGAGATATGTATCATCTATCAGATGTAACCCAATGGCAATATTTACAACTACAATATTTGTTAACAATTTTGTTTGATTCACCAACATTTTCAGCTTTGGAGACACCTACTAAAACAGCTTGTTCAATTCTTTAAAACTAAAATAGCTACTATTAATTTTATGGATATTTGTTATTTGATATTTTATTTGAATTTGATATATACATTCTAAGAAATGAGCAGAGTTAACAATTAGAAGTTCCTTTATTGGCTAGACCACGGGTCAGTAACCTGCTGCTCCGGAGCCACATGTGGCTCTTTGAGCCTTCTCCTGTGGCTCCCAGCCTCCTCTGCCATTTGCAGAGAGAGAGAGAGAGAGAGAGAGAGAGAGAGAGAGAGAGAGAGAGAGAGAGAGAGAGAGAGAGGCACTTGCGCTTCCCTACTCCCCCCTCTCTCTGTGTATGTGTAAAAAAGAGAGTGGCCTGTCGCTGTTCCAATGAGCTGACAAGCTTATTGGGTGGGGCTCCCCCCTTTGCTGCGTCTCTGCAGGAAGCAGGAAGGGCAGGAGAGAGCCAGCCCAATAATGTGAGTCAGCTTTTTGGAGAACAGCCTGAAGCCATCTTGCCAGGTGAGCAGAAGATCGGAGAGAAGGGGGGAGAGAGAAAGAGATAGGGAGAGAGAGAAAGAGAGAGGGAGAGAAAGGGAGAGAGAGAGAAAGAGAGAGAGAGAGAAAGAGAGAGGGAGAGAAAGGGACAGAGAGAGAAAGAGAGAGAGAGAGAAAGAGGGAGAGAGAGAGAGAGAGAAAAAGAGAGAGAGAGAGGAAAGAGAGAGAGAGAGGGGGAGAGAGAAAGAAAGGGAGAGAAAGAGAGAGAGGGAGAGAGGGGGAGAGAGAGGGAGAGAGAGGGGGGAGAGAGAGAAGAGAGAGGGAGAGGGAGAGAAAGAGGGAGATGTAGAGAAAGAGAGGGAGAGGGAGAGGAGAGAGAGAGGGAGAGAGAGAGGGAGAGAAAGAGAGGGAGAGAGGGGGAGGAAAGAGAGAGAGGAAAGAGAGAGAGAAAGAGAAAGAGAGAAAGAGAGAGGGGGAGGAAAGAGAAAGAGAGAGAGAGGAAAGAAAGAGAAAGAGAGAGAAAGAGAGAGAGAGGGAGAGGAAAGAGAGAGAGAGAAAGAGAGAGGAAAGAGAGAGAGAGGAAAGAGAGGAAAGAGAGAGAAAGAGGGAGAGGAAAGAGAGGGAGATGAAAGAGAGAGGGAGACAAAAGAGAGAGAGAAAGAGAGAGGGAAGGAGAAGAAAGAGAGAGAGAGAGAGAAAGTGAAAGGAAAGAGAGAAAGAGAGAGAAAGAGAGGGAGAGGAAAGAGAGGAGAGAGAGAGAGAGAAAGAGAGAGAGAGAGAGAGAGAGAACTCATGCATAGCAGCCTGTATTTCTTTTTAATTAAACTCTTCAATCAAGGTCCCCCCCCCCCCCCGTGTGTGCGCACACAGGTTTTGCAGCTCCTAGTGTTTTCTTTTCTCTGGGAAATGGGTCCAAGTGGCTCTTTGAGTGTTTAAGGTTGCAAACCCCTGGGCTAGACAATTCTCATGATATAGAAGTCTTCACTTCTATATCATGAGAATTAATGGATCTTAAACTACAACTTATAAAGCAAAAATAAAATTTAGAATTTAGATTATAGAATTTACTTTATATTATGTCTGTATAGAAGGGGATTATCTATTGTTGAAGATGTAATAAGAATAATGCTTCTTTAATGCTTTAATGCTTTTTTTTTACAATGTCCTATACTTATTAGGTTTGGGGGGAAAGTAGTGGATTATATAAATATGACTGTGACAAAAATTAAAATTTTCAGAGTGTAATATTCTCTCAAATTTCATATTTATTTCATGAACTTTGACAATTGGACAATATAAATGGATTCTCCATGCCCTTATTACGGCCAAAAGATCAATAATACAGCCTTGGAAAGATAAATGCATGGCCCAATTTATCCAATGGATTGAAGATATGATTGCCACCTAGGATAGACTGCCTAAGAATGTAGACTTTTTATGGATAATTCAAAGGATGTATGGGATGTGTTTATACAAAGGACAATAGGTTAAAGATGAATGATAGTTCTATAAATGTGTGTGTGTGTGTATACTTGAATAATATTTGCATATATATTGCAGAATTGTAGAACTGTTATAACAATATATTATAATTTGTTTTTTCAGTTGTAGTTTTTAGTTTTTCTTTCACCTTTTTTTTAAAAAAACCACTTTTTATGCATTGTTTCTTTTTTTGAGAATGTATGTATCTACACTATAATTGTTCTTGTATTCTTTTCCTTTTCTTTTTATGTTATTACTATAAAAGCAATAAATAAAAAAATATACATTTTCTATGCAATATTCTAGGAAATCACGACATGGCATTGTTGCTGTCAAATATGTGCAATCCTAACTTTGCTTAAGCTTATCAGATAACACGAACCATCATTTGCTGGAATAGCCCTAGGGGAAGTGATTGCATTATAAAACATTTGTCAAGAGAAAGATTTTATGTGAGAAAGCCTGTTTTCTTGGATTCTCAACCACATTACTAGGCTGTTCAGCACTATTTGCTCTCCATAAAATACAATCGGTTAGAGAGCTATCAACTGATGAAAAGATGATGGGATCCTTCTGTAAGTGAATTATTTTGTTCTGAGATTCCAATGCAGGTTAAAATTTGTAACAGTGTTATAGTAAGCCTAAGAAGCCAGAGATTCAGTCCCTGATCTTTCTATTGAAAAGGATCTGAGGAGAATAGGAATTGTGTTTCTCTGCAGTAGAGTAAGATAAACTTGCTTTTATTATTGTGTTTTTGTATGTGATACATTGTGCCATGATAGTAGAAGTTAATGTATGGAGGACACCATATTAGGAAATGTTAGGATCAGGCAGACTAATAATCTGATTTTGTATAAATGAATGAACCAACCAACCTTTTATTAAGCTAGTAGATTGACTGTAAATGCAGTAGGATGAATTTTAAAAAAATTAGAATGTTTGGATCCCATGGCCAGAAATATTTGACTTGGAAAGTGGCACCAGCTCAAATTTGTGTGTATCTGTTTAGTGGAGTAAATGAAAGAGTGTTGTTTTAAGATATTTTGCCACATACCTAATCAGAAGAACTTAGCATATTAGTACTTGCATTCCTCCATTTATTTTATCTTCTGCCGTAATGTTGCTATAAAGCAAATTTCCTAGTGGAAATTCATGACACAGATCTACTTTGATTACTCACCTTTAGATCTTTTGTGGTTTTCCAGATCTCATAAACGCAGGTGAAATAGAACCTATGAAATGGTAGGATAAAGGATGCAGAATTATTATTCAAGTAGAAAATTTTTGCCCTTCAATTAATTTAAAAAATAAGCTTGTTTAGATCATGAATCATATATTTCCCAGTCAACCTCTGAAGCATTTGACCACATAAAAGAGTCGGCATTTAGTATTTATGACCCGAAGGCATAAAAAAAGAAATTTAGAATAGCATGGGAATTGAAGAACAGAACAAAGTGATATATCAGGACTGCCACATTTTTACTTTATTCTTGTTGGGTTCCCTTTTTTTTTTTGTATTATTGGCTTTAACTATGTACACTACTCAGTGCTGCTTACCAAAGCTGAGCAGCCATAGAAATTAAATGTTACAGAAACAGAATTAATTGAATTAGATTATTCTGAACATTGTGCACAACATTCAAAAAACCATTTGGAAATCCTCAGGATAATTACAATATTATGAGTTCAGTTGCATAAAATATATTTTTAAAAACGTGTCTGTTATAGCACATTGCAAAGAACATAGAATATAAAGCTGGGATTCTACATCCAGTTGGCTTGCCTTTATATTGAATTTTTTGGGAAATCCACCATCAACAATATTTTAACCCATCATTAACACAATTTTCCATTTTCAGTCATACCCGAGACTTTTCATAAAGATCATATAGGATCATTAATAGCAGTAGCTAATTTTTTTTGATGTGGCTGGTGGGGGAATGCCTTTATACCAATATTAACCCCAGTCCTTGTCAAAACATAGACAATCTCATGCAGTTTTCTTGGCAACAACTTCAGAAGTAGTTTGCCATTCCCTGTTTCCTAGAGGTGAGATAGAGTCAGTGGCCCAAAGTCCCTCAGCTGGCTTTGTGCCTAGAGCAGGATTAGAGCTCACCAATAATCTGCATTCATACACACACACAGACACAGACACACACACACACACACACACACACACGCCCCAAAGAGGATACCCAGTAGATATGCTGGGGTTGAGAACAGAAAATTTGGGGGGTGGGGGGAATCAAAGGGATTGAAATGTTCCAAACCATGACAAGATGCATTCCATTTTTCAATCTATTATCCATACTTCAAAATATTCAAAAGCTGTTAGATGCAAGTGAAATAGATATTAGTAGAGAATAAGAAGAGATTAGGATAAAAAATAAATTCTTACCTGTTTTTGCTTATTTCTAGTACTACTTCTTTTATTATTCTTGGGTGTGCTGAGATCAGAAAGTGATGTTACCAACCTGGAAGAGTGTTTCCAAGATCCTGAATATGAAAAGTGGCTGGATGTTGCCAGACATGGTCTAGGAAGGAACTTGAAGCCTAAGACAGTTGTGATTGTTGGAGCAGGAATAAGTGGACTGACTGCTGCCAAATTACTCAGAGAAGCTGGACATCAGGTAATTACCCAATTGCCTTTTACTCAGTTAATGAAAAGATAAATTAGGTGTGTTGGGATGGTTTCGGACCAGAAGCAGTCATTGTGATGGGTGGGGATGGGCAAGTTGATGTAGTCCTTGACTTTCAATCATTTGAAAGTTCAACGGTACTGAAAGAAGTGACTTATGACCGATCCTCGTACTTACAACTGTTGCAGCATCCCCATGGTTACATGATCAAAATTTGGATGTGTGGCAGTTGGCATGCGTTTATGATGGTTGCAGCATTCCAGGATCATGTGATCATCGTTTGCCACCTTCCCAGCAGGCTTCTGATAAGCAAAGTCAATGGGGGAAGCTGGATTCGCTTAACAACCATGTGACTTACTTAACATCTGCAGTGATTTGCTTAACAACCATGGCAAAAAAAAATAGTAAAATTGAGCACACCTCACTTAACAACTGCCTTGCTCAGCAATGGAAATTCTGTTCCCCGTCATGGTTGTAAGCTGAGGACTACCTCTATATTTGATGAATAATATAAAGACTAAAAATTAATTATTATTTGTTTGTGAATATTTACTTCAATCATTTGAATTTTTTATTTAATTTATGGTCTCCTAGAAGAGCCAATATAGTGTAGACATTAAGGCAACAGGCTAGAAACCAGGAGACTGAATTCTTGTCCTGCCTTAGGCTCAAAGCCATCTGGATGACCCTGGGCCAGTCACTCTTTCTCAGACCCAGGAAGGCGGCAATGGCAAATCACTCCTGAAAATACTTCGCCAATAAAACTGTAGGGACTTGTCCAAGCAGGCTTTGAGAGAAGAGAGGAGGAGGAGGAGGAAGAGGAGGAAGAGGAAGAGGGAAAAGGAGGAGGAGGAATAAAAGGACAAAGGTTTATAACAATTGCTGTAATATATTAATAGCCAACAGAGAATATAGCTCCAGACAATAAGGATGTGGGTTGTAGGGTTTGTAAATATAAATCAATGTTCATGTGAAATCAAAGGGGAATTTGGAGGAGGCACACCTAAGTACAGATCACCAAACCATTATGAGAAGAGAGAGAAATTAGAACAATCCATTCCCCATCAGTACTCTTTTCTCCTAGGTTGTGATCTTGGAAGCCAGTAACCGTGTGGGAGGACGCATAAAGACCCACCGAGAAAAAGGCTGGTATATAGATGTGGGGCCAATGCGATTGCCCAAAACACAGAGGTAAGATTGATTGAAAGGTCTTTCACCATCCATCATTTGATGTAAGAGGCAAACTCATTCACATTTAATAAATTGTTGCCTTCCTGAAATGCTAGGCATATTGTTAGAAAGATGATAACTGTTAAGTTGCTTACTGGAACAGGACAACAGTTATGTTGATAAGGACTTGACTCTGAAAACTATCCAGAAAGCTTGCACTAGTACATCTTGCAACATCATTTCTGGGTGGCCCATATAAAAGTAAAACTCATTTAAAGACACCTGGTAACAATAGCCATAATAAATCTCCATATAGTGGTAGCAATAGCCAATTTCATGGGCCTTATTAATTTCCTAAACCTGGAAAAATGGCCACCTTTTTAAAGCTTTCGGAAATGCCAGCTGTGTCAAGGTCAGCTAGATTTTGGATGGTAGTGGAGAGTTCCAGAGAGTAGGACTAGAATTGTGTCATTTTGGAAACTGTGCTATTACTGCAAACTTCTGTATTAAATTATGGATAAATACTTCCTTGAAACTGTTGACTCACCTATAACGACCGTGTTTCTGTGATGGAAAGCTGAGGTGTGAAACTTTTTTTTAAATATAATTTTACAGTGGGGGGTTATACAATCTTGCCTTGCTATCAAAGCAAATAGTCATTAGGATTGCAAGCTATTTCCTGGATCATGGGCAGCGTGTCAACGCTGCTAACATTGGATGTTCTTGCTTTGACAAAATATGAAGGCAGCCACTCTCTGTATAAGCTGTGTGGTATTTTTAGAGTTAAATTAGATGATGCTGGGAGGGGAGGAAAAAGAATGTGTGTGGGGATTAGTTAAGATAAGAAACCACAGAATGGAAGGGAAACTTTGCCCTTCAAACTAATTGGAGAAGTGATTTACAGTATGACTGCAAATTAGAGGAGGGGAATATGCTGGAATATTATGTGCTCAGGGGAGGGGAATTCAGATCTTGGCATCCTCCATGCTGTGCCAACAGTTTGTTACACGATTAAAGACTTTTTAGGATAAACAGTGCCTGGAAGTTCTTTGAAGTGTTTTGTTAATTGGAACCATGACACAGTGTCTCTAAGGTGCAATTCCAGGAGAACTATGGTAGGGACAGACAATTGTCCTTTGGTGGTCATTGAGAACCAGACAAGGCCAGAATAGAACAACTCTTAATCTGATAAATTTGTGTTTTTTGCTTGCTGTGATAAAGAAATAAGCTTGCAAATAAATCTGGATTTCTTTTCCCTTCACAGAATTGTACGTGAATACATTGACAAGTTTAAACTTCGTCTACATCCATTCACTCAGACTGATAAGAATGCCTGGTATTTAATTCAAAATGTCAGACAAAAAATGATATTTGACGATAATGAAATCTTTGGATATCAACTTAACCCCAATGAGCGGGGAAAGTCTGCAGACCAGCTGTTTGAGGAGACGCTGAACAAGGTAGTTTTAAGGAGTAGACTGGATGTACAAGCGGAAAAATCTAATGTACTAGTATAGTTCTAGTTGGTATTATGAGAGTTGTAGAATAAAATCAGGGATATTATCTTACTTACTGAAATAATGTGCATAAAGCACTTTATATCAGATACAAAATATATTAAATCCAAATGGCATAAAATACAGAAAGGCGCACATTAAATAACAGTCACACAATTCAGTCTAGTTTTTAATAATTTTAATAGTCTTAAGGATTTTTTAAATAGTTTAAATAGTTTTATATTATGATTTTAATTTTAAGCCACCTAGAATCATTTGCATATTAAATAAATAATTAAAGAGATAAATAGATACAATTTTATCAAAGTGCATTTATACAAAAATCCATCTATAGTACATGCAATGCATAAAATTAAAAATACCATATATTCAGGCACTTTGTTATACATACCAAGAAAGTTTTTGATAGTTCCAGGGGTCCTGCTTTTTCCATAAGCCAGAATACTTTAATATAAGAAAAAAAAATATATACAATGAGTTAGAACACACGTCCAAAGTTTACAACTAGGTTCCTTCAGCTAAGTTTGATTTACAAAAGACGTTGATTATTATGTATGGAATCCTTATCCATACCTCATGTTTAATGTATAAAGCCATGCCTCTAACTGAAGCTAAATGGATTAGTTGATTGTCATGTTACACAGTAAAATAAGCAAAAATCACATGCATGGGGATTAATATAGCAAATACAAATAAAGATAATTTTATGTATATGTATAATGTATATGTATATATATGTAATATAAAGCTTCAGGCTTTATATGACATATAGGTAATTGAAGATATCAAAGCAGTTGCAGAAACATATAGTGAATTATATTTTCACATAATGGGGGTCTGTCTATCTATCTATCTATCTATCTATCTATCTATCTATCTATCTATCTATCTACCTACCTACCTACCTACCTACCTACATACCATCCATCCATCCATCCATCCATCCATCCATCCATCCATCCATCCATCCATCCATCCATCCATCCATCCATCCATCCATCTATCTATCTATCTATCTATCTATCTATCTATCTATCTATCTATCTATCTATCTATCTATCTATCTATCTATCTAACATCTATCTCATATCAATCTATCTGGCAAATGTTCTAGAAAAGTTGCAAGCTGTTATTAGATACAGGATATTAATTTTCCTGTTTCAAAGGAATCTGGTGAAAACAGAGGCTGCATTTAATGAGAAGGTGGTCATCCCTTCTCAGATGGAGCAGGCCAGTGGTGGGATTTAGCCAGTTCGCACCACTTTGGCAGAACCGGTAGCTAATTTTTTGTTGCCCAGGCCCAGAATGTGCGGCATCCACACAGAGAACCGGTTGTTCGCATATTTGAATCCCACCACTGGAGCAGGCCCACTTAATGAGCAAAGGAGAATATTCAAGGAGTTGATACAAATTACACACAAGCAAAACAGGAGATTTTTTTTTTGCTTCATTTATATGGGGAGACCAACTTAATTCAAGACAAATGCAAAGACTGTTGCACCTGGAAGGAAGTTGCAACTAACTATATGTATTCCCTTGCTCAGGTCACAGACAACTGTACCCTTCTGAAGGAAAAATATGATTCGTTTTCCACAAAGGTAAAACTGACATTGTCATTCATTCTTCTCACAAAATTAAAAGTCTCACTATCTTCTTCAGATGATTATGTTGCTTCCAATAATACGATTATAAAAATAACATCAGCAGACTCTAGGGCTATGGGGGAAATTAAAGGGGAGTGAACCACTTTAATAGCTTGCTATTGCTTTTCAACAGTAATTGTTAAGTCCTGGGAATAATGGCGCTTGAGACGGAACATCTCCAACAAGTCTTTATTGTTTGCTCCATTCTACGAACAACCAGAGCAGAGGCACGCAGGCCTCTATTTATACCCTCTGATCCCCGGGCAAGTTCAACCAATCATGAGGCGGGCTTTTCCCACCTTGCGCATGCGCACAAGGCCGGCGCCGCTCAGTCTGGTCCCGGGCAGCTTCTGCAAATGCCCGGGACTCTTGCAACGTCCCGAGCCTGCATCTTGCAGGCTCAGGACACAACACCCCTTTCCCCTGGATGAAATAAGATTGCGCCCACATGGACGCCATCCTATAGATGGTAATACAATTAAATAATGAAATAAGTTACACAATGTATAAGGTGTGGGACTGTTCCTTTGAACCAGATCCAGTGACTCCCCCCGACCTTGTTTTACTTAAATACAACCCGCCAGTACCTTCAGTCAGCTCTCGCTATGTACCTGTTCACCTTACATAATCGGCTAGGTATTTGGGAGGGCCTCTTGCCCTGAGTGAGCTTCTCAGACCTGGAGAGTTTGTATTGTTATCCCCGTTGCTGCTTGCTCTAGGTGAAGTGCTCTGTGAATGACCAGTGACTTCAACTTGGCTTCCCAGCCCATCTCCTGTACTTGAGCAGTCTGGGCCCTGTTGGTCGTTAAACCTGGTTGACCAGCCCTCAATGGAGTTATCGAACCCCTGTGAGTTCATTCCCGTGTTCCCTGAAGGAATGTAGGATTCCTGGCTCGTTTCTGTAGTGCTAGGGATTAGGGATGCCTCCCTGTTAGCCCTGATGCATGAGGACAACCTCCTCTGAGCCCTTTCAGCATGGGACGTGTTCCCCCTTTGTATTGCCTGCTCTCTTGCATGTTGTGAGTTTTGAGTATGCTCCCATGTATTCTCCGTGTCTGGAGTATTGTTTAATAGGGGTGGATAATTAGTCTGCCACCTGTGGGACTCCCAGGCTGGAGTGTGTGTGTGGGTGTCTATGTACTCCCTTTCCCACGAACTGCTACCAGAAGCACCTGTGGAAGTTGGGTGTTGCCTACCCGTTTCCCTTCCCACAGCCAACGTAGGCTGTTGATTTTGAATCCCAGAATGCATTTCCCATTCCTCCTCCCCCCCCAGAGGAGACTGAGGAGGAACCATAGGCGCGTCCCGCCTCACACGTAATTGATCGATGTGGCGGCAAAGCACGCGGCTGTCTGGCAGGGACACCTCGTAAGACAGAGGCCCCGAGACTTTACAGACCACAGCTGGTACCCAAAGGTGGCCAGGCCCGTAATTCCTGGCCCAGACAGGATCACCTTCACGTAGGACCCGTGGTGGGTGTGGCTGAGACACCTGTGCAGCTACATGCTCCGGATGCAGCCTGTCCAATTTAGTCACGAGCCGACGACCCCAGCGGAGTTCGGCCGGGCACTTACCCGTGGCAGTGCACGGAGTAGTACGATGTGCCAAAAGGAAGTCAGCCAACCTGTGATGCCAGTTGCCGTAAGTCAGCTTCTTGAGGGCGTCCTTGGTACGCGGACAATCCGTTCAGCCAGACCGTTGGTGGAAGGATGGAAGGGAGCCGAAGCAGCATGGCGGATCATGTTGGTCCGAAGAAATCCCTGAAACTCAGTAGAAGTAAATTGAGGACCGTTATCCGACACTAGAACATCTGGCAACCCGTGTGCAGCAAAAATGTTCCTCAACACCTGGATAGTCTTGGCGGCTGTGGTAGAAGACA
>NW_015387011.1:279722-294876 GCF_001527695.2 Protobothrops mucrosquamatus | reverse complement strand
GCCTTTAACCGCTCAGCCAGCACTTGTGGAGAGTCACCTGCGATGAGAACATCATCAAAATAAGGACAAACACCAGGAATACCCCTCAGGGTGTTTTCCATCACACTTTGAAAAATGCCAGGAGCGACATTCACCCCAAACTGTAACCTCTTCACCCTGAAAGCTCCACGATGGGTGACAATAGTTTGGGCCTCAGCTGCAGCCTCATCAACAGGCAGCTGTTGATAAGCCTGAGCCAAATCAAGCTTAGCAAAAATTTTACCTTCCTTCAGGGAAGCTAAAATGTGGCTCACTACAGGCACAGGATAAGCATGTTGCTGTAAGGCCTTGTTTAGAGTGCATTTGTAGTCAGCACAAATCCGGATGTCCCCGTTTGCCTTTAAAGGCGTTACAATGGGGGTTTCCCACGGGCTGGAATCTACAGGCTCTAGAATGCCTTGCTGGAGCAACTTATCCAGCTCAGCGTCAATCTTGCTCTTAAGAGCAAATGGTACCCTCCTAGGCTTAACCCTGATGGGCTGTACCGTTGGATCCAACTTAAGTGAAACAGGAGGTCCCGTGTAGGACCCAAGTTTAGAGCTGAACACATCTGCAAACTCCTTGCATACATCATCAAGGGTCTGTGTTTGCAATTTATTCAGTCCAGTTACCTGAATTCCCAAGGCCTCAAACCAATCGAGTCCAATGAGACTCGTTCGTTCACCCCCTACAACCAACACGTCTAGGGGGCCTGCAAAATTCTTGTACTGTACACTAAGGGTGGCCTCCCCCTTAACGCACACTTTAGAATTTTGGAAATCCGTGAGGATTACATTAGAGGGCCTTAGGGAAACTTTCTGGCCACTGCTGCTGCAGATTTTGTGAAATGTATTGAGGGAAATTATGGATAGGGCAGACCCTGTGTCAAGTTCCATTGATAATGGAATTCCCTGCAATTTCACTTTAAGTGTTAATTTCTTTTTAAGGGGTTTGTGTGTGCCTATTCTTAAAATGTTCCGGCGTGTAGCACAGAACCCCACCCTGTTTTGGCTGGGCACCCTGGTACCTTTCAAATTCAATTCTTCCTTCGGTTGTACCTTCTGTTGACCCAGGCAGACCGCAGCGATGTGGCCCTTCTTCCCGCACGCTCGGCAAATGGCGGAACGGAACCGGCATTCAGCTCGCTTGTGGCGTCCACCGCATCCAAGGCAACGAAGCTCAGCTGGGCCCTTGTCCTGACGATCCTTGGACTTTCTTCCAGCAGCTTGGTAAAGCTTATCCACCTCTTCTTCAGGATCTTCGTCNATCCCACCTTCGTCGCCAGTGTTAAGTCCTGGGAATAATGGCGCTTGAGACGGAACATCTCCAACAAGTCTTTATTGTTTGCTCCATTCTACGAACAACCAGAGCAGAGGCACGCAGGCCTCTATTTATACCCTCTGATCCCCGGGCAAGTTCAACCAATCATGAGGCGGGCTTTTCCCGCCTTGCGCATGCGCACAAGGCCGGCGCCGCTCAGTCTGGTCCCGGGCAGCTTCTGCAAGTGCCCGGGACTCTTGCAACGTCCCGAGCCTGCATCTTGCAGGCTCGGGACACAACAGTAATGATAAGGGAAAAAGTCACATTTGACAGACAATGCAGTTTTGAACCAGTCTAATGAATGAACTGCAACTTGGCTAATGTCCCTGCTTTTTCAAGTTTGCAATGTAGTTTGCCAATTTTTTTAAAAAATCTATCAGAGAAAACTTGTAGAAAATAGGATTTATTAAGAAGCAGTGTACAAAACAGATTGAAGAAAATGAATTGCCAAGCCTAGCCATGTTTATCAAAATTCCAAAGAAAAGAAAAATATGTTCGGAGAAATGTACATCAAACACATATGCATTTTATTATGACCATGGTCAGAACTGCTCAAAATGGTAGGGAATTGCCTGGTTGAATTGAACAATGGAAAAAAGCAAAGGGGAAAAATAACATACCTGCAGGTGACAGAATTGTATAACGAGATTACTAAAAAATAAAAATATTGACACCTGCATTCATCCTTTACTCACTATGCATCATCCTATATTAATGTCAAGTGCAAAGGATCAGGACCATCCATTTAAATTGCAGCATAGAAGATGTAAAAAAGATGTTGAGACTCTAGAAAGAGTACAGAGAAGAGCAACTAAGCTGATTTGGGGACTGGAGGCTAAAACATGTGAGGAACAGTTGCTGAAATCTAGTTTAATGAAGAGAAGGACGAGGGGGGACATGATAGCAGTGTTCTCAGGGGCTGCCACAAAAAAGAGGGAGTCAAGCTATTCTCCAAGGCGCCTGAAGGCAGGACAACAAGCAACGGATGGAAACTAATCAAGGAGAGAAGCAACCTAGAACTAAGGAGAACTTTTCTGACAGAACAATTAATCAGTGGAACAACCTGCCTCCAGAAGTTGTGAATGCTCCAACACTGGAGGTTTTTAAGAAGAAACTGGACAGCCATTTGTCCGAAATGGTATAGGGTTTCCTGCCTGAGCAGGGGGTTGGACTAGATGACCTCCAAGGTCCCTTATTATTATTGTTGTTGATCATTGCACAGTCAGCCAGATGTTCAGACTGGATTTGGCATTTTTGTCTATCTATCGAGTCCTTACCAAGGATCTGGGATACGCAGATGTGGATGTTTGATGGTATTACAGATATCGTAGCAGAATGGAGGCGGTTCCTAGTAAGGCGGCCTTTTGCAATTGACTAATGGCGAATTTGTCAGTGATTATTATTATTATTATTATTATTATTATTATTATTATTATTATTATTATTATTATTATTATTATTATTATTATTATTATTATTATTATTATTATTTCCCAAGAATCCAGTCAGCCAAAGTTCAGCATCACATTGGTGCAAGACAAGGGTCAACGGAATTCAGAAGGGGATGAATTTGGACCACCTGTGGGAACCTAATGACTCTGAGTTGATGATGCACATAACTCCAACCACCCCCACCCCACCCCACTCACCCATTCTGCCTGTTGTCCTCCCACAATTAACGACATAACTGGTTTTGTAGAAAGAGAATTTAATTCCTTTTCCCCTGCTGTTGTTGTTGGGGGGGGAGGGGAATTGGCAATACAGCTTCTTATTATTTTGAGGCATGAGCTTGGGGATTTTCAGCATCTGCCACAGGTGGTGTTTTCTTTCTGTTGGCAGATCCTGCAGTCTACTTGAGGCTGCTCTGGGTCCAGTGGTGGGATTCAAATACGTGAACGACCGGTTCTCTGTGTGGATGCCGTTTCCGGAAGTCCATTCTGGGCCTGGGCAACAAAAAATTAGCTACCGGTTCTGCCGAAGTGCGAACCGGCTGAATCCCACCACTGTCTGGGTCGCATAAGGGTTCATTTGTAAAGTGGCTTCAAAGAATGCTCTTCCTCAGCCTCCCAAACCTATGAGGAATCCTGCCCCATTCTCACATGATTTCCAGAGGCTCCACATGGAGCATAGTCCTCTTGCATGACCTCTAAGGTCCCCCCAAATCTTGTGAGAATGGGGCATTCTTTCGAGAATAGTTGTTGTTGGATGTTGATGAACCTTGGCATGTCACCCAAAACAATATAGTGTGTCACCTTTGATACATGTGTCATAGGCTTGCTATCACTGTGGTGGCCTATGGATGTATTGCCATACTGTTTGCCTCATTCATCTGCCTACTGCACTTTTCCAGGAACTTCAGTTCTTGACTTCCTAAGGTCGTCTGCCTTTGCATTAGATCCATGCAATCAAAGAAGAATTCTACTGTGTATTCATGAATGGCAAAATTCAGTATTTCCCCCATCAAATATTCTTTGTATATTAGGAATATCTCATTAAGGAAGGAAATTTGAGCAGAGGAGCTGTTGAGATGATTGGTGACTTCCTGAATGAAGAATCTGGATTTCATTACTCATTCCTCCATTCTGTTATAGATCATTTTGTCTTTTCGAATAACAGGTAAACGAGATGGTGGTGGTGGTGGTGGTGGTGGTGAAACCAAAGGCTACTTTTTAAAATAGTTTATTTCTTGTATTTTTTTCATTTAGTGCATTTCTTGTTATTTATTTTGATTATTAAATTTTATCTCTAACTTTTTTTAGGTTATAAATTATATTTGCTATCTTCTTGGCAACTATGACAGTTACAATATTACTGAACTGAAAAAGAAATTAACTAATCTTCAATCTCAAGCAGACGGGCTAAAATAATTGATATTGGACTGCAATAGAATAGAATAGAATAGAATAGAATAGAATAGAATAGAATAGAATAGAAGCTTGAAGCGACCTTGGAGGTCTTCTAGTCCAGCCCCCCTCTCAAGCAGGAGAACCTATACGATTTCAGACAAGTGACTCTCTAGCTCTAGTCTCTTCTTAAAAACCTCCAGTGATGGAGTGCCCATGATTTCTGAAGGCAAGCTGTTCCACTGGTTAATTGTCCTCACTGTTAGGAAGTTTCTCCTTAATTCCAGGTTGCTTCTCTCTTTGATCAGTTTCCAACCATTGTTTCTCGTTCTTCCCTCTGGTGCTTTGGAGAATAATTTGACCCCCTCTTCTTTGTGGCAGCCCCTCAAATACTGGAATACTGCTATCATGTCACCCCTGTGTCTTCTTTTCTTTACACTAACCAAACCCAAGTCCTGCAGCCCTTCTTCGTATGTTTTCCTCTCCAGGCCTTTGATCATTTTAGTTGTTCTTCTCTGAACTTTTTCCAAAGTCTCAACATCTTTTTTATAGTATGGTAACCAAAACTGGTTGCAATATTCCAGGTGTGGTCTTACTAGAATTTTATAAAATGGTACTAATACTTTGCATGGCTTTGATTCTATGCCTTTGTTTATACAACCCAGGATTGTATTAGCTTTTTTGGCTGCTCCTGCACACTGCTGGCTCATAGTCAAGTGATCATTTACTAGGACTCCAAGGTCCCTCTCACAGTTACTATTTTTAAGCCAGGTCTTACCTAATCTGCACTTATACCATTGATTTTTCCTGCCTAAATGTAAAACTTTGCTTTTCTCCACATTAAAATTCATTTTGTTGGATAGGGTCCATTGTTCAAGTCTGTCAAGATCTTTTTGGATTCTGAGCTTGTCTTCTGGGGTGTTGACTATTCCTGCCAGCTTAGTGTCATCTGCAAATTTGATGAGTTCCCCATCTATTCCCTCATCTTAGTCATTTATGAAGATATTGAAGAATATTGGGCCTAAGACGGAGCTTGGTGGTAACCCACTGCTTGCTTCTCTCCATGTGGATGTAGTACCATTGAGGAATACTCGTTGAGTATGATTTGTCAGCCAGCTAGAATTCCATCTGATGGTGATGTTGTCTATCCCACCTTTTTCTAGCTTACTAAGCAACAGGTTATGGTCTACTTTGTCAAATGCCTTACTGCAATCTAAGTATACTATGTCCATAGCATTTCTTTGGTCTACTAATTTAGTCACTTTATCAAAGAATGAAATAAGAACAAGGCACACTTTTTCGAGATAACTTAGAAATAACTTGTATTTGTTTTTTTCCTTCTCTCAAACTCAGTTTTGATGAAATTGTTGATGGATTTGATCAACTTCCTCAAAGTTTCTTCCAGGAAATGGTTAGAACTGTCCATTTCAATTGCACTGTGGAGAAGATACTTCGCACAAACAACAAAGTGAGAGTCTTCTACAAATGGTTGACGGGCTCTGCATCTCTGGTTGCTGATTATGTCCTCATCACAGCTACAGCAAAAGCCACACAACTCATCAAATTTGCGCCACCTCTTTCCATTCCCAAGACCCGGGCACTGCGGTCTTTGATGTATGCAAGTTCTACTAAAATTGCCTTGGTTTGCACTGAGAAGTTTTGGGAGAAGGATGGGATCCGAGGAGGGAGATCAATCACAGATCTCCCATCGCGAGTGATTTACTATCCAAATCATGACTTCCCTCATGGAATAGGTGTCCTTCTGGCATCCTATACTTGGCATTCTGACTCTGATTTCTATACTGCACTCAGTGATGAAAAGTGTGCTGATGTGGTGATGGATGACCTTGTGGAAATCCATCAAGTATCTAAAAATTATCTCAAATCGGTTTGTGGCAAATACGTGGTGCAAAAATGGACCCTTGACCAATATTCTAGGGGAGCATTCAGCACGTACGCCCCATATCAGTTTGCCCATTATTCTGAGATATTGGCCCAGAATGAAGGGAGGATCTATTTTGCTGGTGAACACACGAGTCAGCCACAGGCTTGGATTGACACTTCCATGAAAACTGCCATAAAGGCAGCAGTCAATATCCACAATGCATAAAAGAATAATTTATTGTGGAAGAATTAATCAAATTAATACATTTTCATTAAATTCATTCATTACTATGTCTAACCATCAACTACATTAATCAATGAAAAAATATTTTTTAGTCTATAAAAACCTATATTTCTTCTCACATTTAACTTAAGCTTAGTGAACTCCATTTATTTAGAGACATTATAATCAAATCAATATCTTTCTAAAACCAATTCATTCACTAATATAACATTTCATCCAAATCATATAATTAAAGATAGACTAACATTCTCTATCTATTTATATTATTATAGACTCATTAAAACCTAATCAATAAAAGTTTACAAATTCATTATCCATCCCAAAGATCCTGTATCATGCTTTCTTAATTTTTACAAATATTTAATCTTAAGCTAACATATTCATTTACTATTCAGGTACCTCAAGTGTTTTTTTATTTAAACATTATTAACTCCAAAAATAAATTCTTCTCTTTCTCACCAATCTTCTATTGTTTTTCATTATTTCTCCAAATCTCCAATAATCAATTCCATCATTTCCCATATTTCAGTTCTTTTCTCATTATACCATCTCTAATATTAAAAACATATAAAGCCCTTTTAACAAAGTCCAAGTCCAAATCAATCCAGATTGCTATAAGGCCATTACCACATTACTATAATCAGATTTAATATTTATATCTTATTCTGGGTTTCTGTCTAGTCCAAACAGGTTTCCATAATCGGGCCTCCGCCTGCCACACTATACACTCCCCCCCCAAAAGCTCCCATTGTGCATTTTATTGAATTAATATAAAAGTTATAGTTAGTCTGAATGGCTCGTGGCAGAACATCATTTCCCCTTTCTTTTAACATTGAATAAATTTCACTTAAAGTCTCTTCTTTTATATTGTCCTCTTTGATCACATGTTTCTCTTCTTCCCATATGTTTTCCTCTATCTCAAGTTCAAATGGCATTTGTAGATCAACTTTTTGAAGCGAGATCATCTAGTTCCTTATCATAAGTCCTTTGTCCATTAATGTCAAATCTTTTTTCCAAAATCAATTGATTATCCAACTGTGAGTTTACTTCTTTCACCTCAGTAAGCAAGGTACAAGCCTCTTGTGTATAAACTGATGTTTCACTTAGTCCTTGTCTTTTGTCTTGTCGATACCAAGAAATCTCCTTTGAGCAAGCAATTATATCATCCGTATTTTCCAAACTTTTGGCCAAAATATACTTATAAAGATCTACACCGGTTTCCTCCATCTTTATTATCTTTCAAGTCCTTTTCCTTTTAGAGGAGACTATATTTAAAGAGCGATCACAATACCCATCTCCTCCCAATTTCCTCGCCTTTTTCCTTTGTACAAAATGAAAGCCTTTCAGCGAAGAAAAGATAGCAAGTACAATGAATAAATTTGTCAAAAAGTGTCCCCCAGAAAGTAATCAGATGTTCAATCCTTCCAGATACCATAGAGGTAAAAGCAAACAATATTCTCCAAATATTATAAAAAACTTTCTTGAGGCTTCCAATATCCAAAAATAAAATCAGCCATTAAAGCAAAAATAAATTTAATCCTTTGTGCTTCTCTTCCCCCATTTAAAAAGCCGCTTCACCAGAAAAGGGAATAATTCCAAAAGGAAAAAAAAACTTTTCACAGGCATAAAGAAAATAGAGGTAAAAGAAAAGTCTCACCAAGTTCTCCACAGTGGGTCCGTTTGCTTAGCTGATCTTGTGGCTTGCGGTTGGCGCAGCTAAATGATCGGCCATTTTACTGGCCGATCTTTACCCTGTCGACCCAAAGGAGATACTCGGTGCACAGAGGACGCCGCCGCTCCTCTGCAACTACTGAGAAGCCTCCTCAATGGTAGACACTCCTCCAGAACATCTTTTTGACCCTCTAAGGGGTCTATCGGCAGGGGAAACTCGATCGGCAAAGGGACGACTCCCTTTGTTCGACCACACCGCTGCGAACCGGCACCGGAAGCCAGTGATCCCCATATTCTTGGATTATAATTAAAATGATTTTGTTGTTTCTAACCCATAATGCTTTCTAATTTCTAAATAAAATATTTTAAAACACAATGGTGTTGTTTATACTGTTTCTTTATATTTATTTTTCTGATTATGGTCTTGCTATATAAAGACAGATGTACTGCCTCAGCAGACTAGGCAAAGCAAGGCAGTTTTGCAGATCATGGTCTGAACGCAACAGCCAATGCTATCTGGCATCCATAATTACATAATATTCTGAATTTTAAATAAACTATCTCAACATACTATTCCTTCTAATATTATGGGTCATAAATGCAAATTAGAGAGGTGAATGGGGAAAAAATTCAATAGGGACTATATGAGCGATTCTCTATCCCCATTAATTCACAGGAATGGGTAACTTATCTGATCTAAAGAAACCATTACTTACAGTCAACTCTTATTTGCAAATGGTAGGTTTAAGAACTTCACATTTCCTCCAACCTTACACATCAGAAAAATGTGGTCTCTTCCCATTTTGTATCCCCACATTGGTGCTACTATGGTACAAATGAAGAACTGAAATGTGTAACTCGGGTAGGATCCAACCTATACCATGGGACAGCTCTTGCCACTTGCAGAAAAAGAAACAATAGTTCAATAAAGTTTCCTCTGGATATCAGAGTTGGTTACAGAAAATCAAAACCTGGCAAAGGAGAGTCAGAACTGGTCAGCTCCGCTTGGCAGACCAGAACAGACAATCAATTCCATGGGAAGACCAGAAGTGTACTGTGTTGAGATCAGATGTCATAATTTGTGTCTTATAAGTCTGGTTGTGTTGTATCTCCCCTTCTTATAATACTCCATTGAATCACTTACCTGAGTCGCTTCTGAATATTACAGGTTTCCTTGGTCTTAAATAATGTTTCAACCCCCTTTGCCTTTGTAATGGTTCTTGTCTATTTCTGTCAAGGTCACTTCCCTCTCCTTTAAGCATGGAGAGCAAATCAAAAGGCAACCCCAGAGAATCAGCTGGAAGGCACCCAGCTAATCCTCAATAAGAAAGACTAGAAAAGTAAAATATGCCAAGGCATGCTTGGTTTTCTATGTCAATTCCAGCCCCCAGTTTACTTGAAACTGAAGATCTTTTCAACTTCTTCCTGCCAAGAAGGATCCAGTGGGCAAGCTGAGTTGGCAAAGACAATTTAAGAAAAGATGGTCAATCTTTTTAATCTGGGGGCAGGTTTGGACCTTTGACAACAACCGATGGGTACATTCACAAAATGTCTGTTATGGGAAGGGATAAAGATAAAGGTTTCTCTTTTCAGTCTTGTCCCACTCTAGGGTGTGGTACTCATCTCCATTTCTTAGCCAAGGGAGTCAGTGTTGTACGAAGACACTTTCTGTGTCATGTGACCAGCACATGGAACGCTATTACCTTCCCACCAAAGTGGTACCTATTAATCTACTCACATTTGCATGCTTTCAAACTGCTAGTTGGGCAGGAGCTGGGGCAAAGAATGGGAACTCACCCCATTAAGCGGCACTCACGTCTCAAACCCAGACTGTGAGCTTTCCAGCTGACAAGCTCAGTGTCTTTAACCACTGAGCCATTGCACACACACCCCTTATGGGAAGGGATAGACTACCCTGAAACATTACTTTAGACACTCCCATGTTGGTGGAGCATTTGTGGAGGCCACAATATTGCTGCAAAGAAATACAGTGCTACCAGCTGTTCGCTCTGTAGCATTTTAGACACTTGTTTAATTTTTTTCAACACAATCTAAAAGTGAAGTGAGACAAGGAGGCTGCTGGGTCCCAAGGGAGGTATTTGGGAGTAGTCTGGTATTCCCTAGTATCACACTGTCCTTCCCAAGGTTGAAGATGTATTAATGTTACTAACAGAAGACCATATGCCCCTCAACAATTCAGATGTCAATGCTGCTAACATCAGATGTTTTTGCATTGACAACAAATGGAGATATAGCCATCTTTTACCTTTTGCTTTTACAGTTAGATGATGCTGGGAGGGGGGATGCGAATGAGAGTCCAGCTAAACATAACAACACTAGACCTAGCATGAGAAACAGAGTATTGTAACCAGAGCTGATAAGGAATTGGCGGCCTGGAGAACTGGAGAGCAGGCCCATGCTTTAAGCTAGTTGGGAAATGTGATTTATGACTGTTAATTGAAGGAGGGAACTGTGCTTTGATACTATGTGCTCACAGGAGGGGAATTCAGTTTTTGGCTTCAATTATGCAGTGCCAAAGTTATGCTACTCAAAATAAAGATTCTTTAAGGTAAACAATGCCTCAAAGTTTTTTTGAAGAGTTTTATTTGTCAGAACCATGACATCAATCATATTTCCTCTGTCAACTTGCTTGTTGCACTGGCTGATTTGATAGAATTTATGGGGCCACCTTTGGAGAGCAGAGCCATGACAGTATCCTTACACAGACATTACAAAGCACATTTAAGCAATATATAGGGATTTTAAAATATCAAGCAGTTTGACAGCTTGAATAATTTTAATTTTAGGAAACCACACACTCTCATATTTTCCAGAAAGCAAGATAGGAACATTTTTGCTTTATAAGAGCTTAAGATTCCATGGCCTTTGGGCTGAGATAGAATCATCTAAATGATCTTCCATGACTCAGAGTGTTGGTGAAATGTAAAATTATGTATTGTATGGAGACTTTTGTCTCTCATTTTTTAAATATGGACGGAATAATATAAGACAAATGAAAGGTGTCCCAACTTCGTATAGTTTAGCATATACTATAATTTCAGTATGAATTCCACTATCACAAGATGCAATAGCCCAGTGATGGCGAACCTTTTAGAGACCGAGTGCCCAAACTGCAACCCAAAACCCATTTATTTATCGCCGGGTGTCGAGTGGGCGTGGCTGACTGAGTGGGCATGGCCACGGTGGGTGTGACCACCTCGATTATGCTTGTGAGGAGGGACGCCTGTGGGGGCCGGGCAGGGTTGGGGGAGATCCAGGGGGTTTCTGGTGGGTGGGCCAATGGGCCAGAGGCTCATCTTGCAGGGTGAGGCGAGGCGAGGCAGGGCGGGTGTGCCAATTGCCACAGGGCAAGGCAAGGCGAGGCAGGGGCCGGAGCAGCTGCTGCCTGACACCATCAGCCCCCACACACAGAGGCCAGCGAGCGCATGGGGGCCAACGGTGTCTGTCAGCAGCCACAGCATGCTGGCTGTCCTGCATAATAGTGAACTGGCCATGGAGCCCCATCGGCACGGGCAGAGACAGCCCCAGGATGGCCGGAAGAAAGCCCAGCTCATCTACTTGATGACTCTGATGGGAGTGGCTTCTGCTGCTGCTCCGACCGGTCAACCATGCAGGGAAACAGGAGGGGCAGCTAGTGCACAAGCTCTGCTGCCTCGTCGGGCTGCCAGCGAGCAGCCGAGGCAGCCCCAGACCCCTGGCTGCCCCTCCACCTGCTTCCCTGCATGGTTGATCGGTCGGAGCAGCAGCAGAAGCCACCCCCAGTCAGAGCTGTCGAGTGGATGGGCCCAGGCTGGGCAAGGGCTTCCTTCCAACCATCATGGGGCCATCTCCGCCGGTGCCGATGGGGCTCTGTGGCCAGTTCGCCATTATGCAGGACAACCAGCATGCTGTGGCTGCTGACAGACACCGTTGGCCCCCATGCTCTCGCTGGCCTCTGTGTGCTGGGGCCGATGGTGTCAGGCAGCAGATCTGGAAGCAAACTGTGCCAACCATTCTTGTGCTGGTGGGGTGGCGGCAGCAGGGGAAAGCGGGATGTGGCATGTGCCCACCCTTTGCCACTGCTGCCCCACATTGTCCTGCGTTTGCCTCTGGGCCATGCATGTGGGACGATGTGGGGTGGCAGTGGGGAGGGGTGGGCATGCACCACAGCTCACCTTCCTGTGCCGCTACCTCCACCAGCGCAAGTATGGGTGGCACAGCTTCGCTTCCAGATCTGCTGCTGGACAGGCTTGGTGATGCAGAGATCACCGCTGCCACCTCCTGCTTCCCCATGTAGTTGGCCGGTCAAGGGGCTCAGAGCATCAGGAGGAGCAGCAGCCGCTGCCCCAGTCAGACCCACCCTGTAGACAGGGCCTGCACCAGATGAGGGCTCCTTTCCAGTCATCCCAGGGCCGCCTCTGCCCATGCCGATGGGGCTGCACTGTGGAAGGGAGATGGCGGCTCTGATTCCCCCCTGCCGGCTGACCCCCCAGCCCCCTGCCCAGTGCCCCTTCCAGGCAATCCTACGTGACCGCAGTGTGAATGAGAGGTTCAGCTGGCGGGGGCGCGCTTTCCTCCGCAGAGGCATCCTGGCCCTCTCGCCTCCCCCTAGCCGGGACCTGATGACCCCCACCCTCCTGCCCCCACCCCAGCCGACCCTCCAAGCAGCCCAGCCCGACCAAGACGGAGTGAAGGCGAGGCAGAGAACCAGTTGTTAAATGATTTGAAACCCACCACTGGTCGCTTCCAAAGGCCGCTCACTCACTCTCCCGCCAAAACTGCTCTTTATAGGTTCCCTCACCCTGCCCAGCTCTCACAGCTGTTCCCAGACTCCTCATGCATGGAGACTGGGAGGGGAGGAGCCCGGCCCCATGTCCCTCTGTCTGTGGCAATGGCACACGTGCCCACAGGGATGGCTCTGCATGCTGCCTGTGGCACACGTGCGTAAGTTCGCCACCACAGCAATAGTCACTGTTGAATAGCTTTGATGGTTTCATAGAGATTAGACTATTAGTAGTTGCTAGTCATGACTGTTGCATAATATTTTTCTCCTTGTTTTTGTTCTCTTCCAAATAACTATTGATTGGCTCTGATATGGCCTTGTTAGGTGGGTTAGATATGCAACTTACATTTCAGAACGTGTTTTCTCAGTTCTACTAGCACATCACGGTTCCTCAGACTGTATATCAAGGGATTCAGCATGGGAGTCACAATGTCACAAAACAAAGAGGCCACCTTATCCTGTTCTGGTGTTCGGTAAGACCTGGGTCTCATATATTTAAAGCTCGCTGCCCCATAGAAGAGCCCCACCACACAGAGGTGAGAGAGACATGTGCCAAACGCTTTATGCCTTCCTTCCACTGATTGCATTCCCAGGACTGTCAAAAGAATAGTGATGTAGGAAGCCAGGATGATGGAGAAGGGAGCCAAGAGTAATATGCTGCCAGCTAGGAAAAACAAATTTTCATAGGTGGATGTTTCAGAACAAGATAATTTCAGCAGAGCTTGGACTGTGCAGAAGAACTGATTCACTCGATTAGACTCACAGAAAGGCAGCTGGAGCACACAAAAGGTGTGCACGAGTGAATGAAAAACAGCCCCAAACCAGACTCCACCTGACATGGTCACACAAACCCTTCTGTTCATGAGAACTGGATAGTGCAAAGGTTTGCAGATGGCCACATACCTGTCATAAGACATGACAGTCAGTAGGAGGCACTCTGCTCCTCCCATCATGAAGGTGAAAAAAATCTGAGTCCCACATCCAGCCAATGAAATTGTATTGCCCTTGTTCCAAAAATCCATGGACATTTTGGGGACAATGCTAGACGTCTGGCAGATGTCTATGAAGGAGAGCTGGCTGAGGAAAAAGTACATAGGGACCCTGGAATATGAACCTGTGATGATTACAAAAAAGAAAAGACTGTTTCCCAGTAAAGCAACAAAATAAATCAATAGAATCACCCCAAAGAAAATGGTGTGTGTCACCGTGTGAGTCAGAAGTCCAAGAAGAATGAATTCAGTCCACAAAGTTCTGTTCATTATTTCCATTACGAGTTCTCCTGAAAACGTAACAGCAAATATTAGAATTAAAGCTAGAAAGCTAGTGGTTGAGATGAAAACAAAATCAAAGCTGGTAATAGTTGGATAAGAGTCACATATACAGACACACACATGAATAAACACAGAGAAACACACACAGATTTCACACACCTGCTGTCAGAACATCTTTGAATCCTTTGCTGAGGTATCTTCCACTAACAAACAGGTTTTTTAAAAAACAGTTCTTCAGTATTAGGAAAAAAAAATATATCTTGGCTTTAAATTCTACCCATTTCTTTAGAGAAAATTGCAGACCTGAAGAGATGCTCTTTCATTATTACATGTGTAGTTTCAGTCTCTGAATGAAAAATGTAGGTCTGTCTTCTGGAAATGCATCTGAATTTTGTTCCACGGGACTCCAATTATTAATTCTAAGCATCAGGTGTGTGTCTCATGTCCACACCTGCTTTCTTACCTCTGAATTCAATCATCCACCTTTCTATTATAATCTTTGCCCTGAAGGAATTGGGGCCAAAAGGATGTCTGATGATTTTTAGAAATTCAAATATTCTTCACAACAACCCAATCCCAATCCTATTTTTACCTGCTAGGTAGTATATACTACTTTCATACACAATTTTCAGGCTTTCTCCTGGTGCTTCATTTTTAGCTGCACCCATACAATAAAATACTTTCCTCTGTCCGATAACTTCTGTTATATTGAACAAGCTATGGCAAGTAATTGTTTTGTTTTGAAAGAATGGCTGATTAATTATTGCTCACACCTCCAGGATAAAAAAAATCTTCCAGGGTATCAAACTTTGGGGACTTCACTCATTATTCCCAAGGCTTTAATTTGGGACTCACTAAAGGGAGTAATTGCCCGTGAGATGTTGAGAAGTACAGTGACAATGTACTACAGTTAGTCCTTGACAAATAACTACAGTTGACCCCAAAACTTCCATTGCTAAGCAAGGCAGTTGTAAAGTGAGTTTTGCCCCACTTTATGACCTTTTTTGCCACAGTTGTTAAGCAAATCACTGCAGTTGTTAAGTGAATCATGCAGTTGTTGAGTGAATCTAGCTTCCCCACTGACTTTGCTTGTCAGAAGCTAGCTGGGAGAGGGGGGGGG
>NW_015387011.1:276546-278639 GCF_001527695.2 Protobothrops mucrosquamatus | reverse complement strand
GGGGGGGGGGTAAAATGGTGATCACATGACCCTGGAACAGGGCACCTACGATAAATACACCACACACCCAAATTTTGATCACGTGGCTGTGGGAATGCTTCAACAATCATAAGTATGAAAACTGGTCATAAATCACTTTTTTCAAAGATGTAACTTCGACTAGTCACTAACTGAATGGATGTAAGTAGAGGACTAAGTTTATAGCAAACCATCATCTTTGATGATTAGACCAGAAAGGGTCAGCACATGGAATGCTATTACCTTCCCACCAAAGTGGTACCTATTAATCTACTCACATTTGCATGCTTTCAAACTGCTAGTTGGGCAGGAGCTGGGACAAAGAATGGGAACTCACCCCATTAAGCGGCACCCACGTCTCGAACCCAGACTGTGAGCTTTCCAGCTGACAAGCTCAGTGTCTTTAACCACTGAGCCATTGAACACACACCCCTTATGGGAAGGGATAGACTACCCCGAAACATTACTTTAGACACTCCCATGTTGGTGGAGCAATTGTGGAGGCCACAATATTGCTGCAAAGAAATACAGTGCTACCGGCTGCTCGCTCTGTAGCATTTTAGACACTTGTTTAATTTTTTTCAACACAATCTAAAAGTGAAGTGAGACAAAGAGGCTGCTGGGTCCCAAGGGAGGTATTTGGGAGTAGTCTGGTATTCCCTAGTATCACACTGTTCTTCCCAATGTTGAAGATGTATTAATGTTACTAACAGAAAACCATATGCCCCTCAACAATTCAGATGTCAACGCTGCTAACATCAGATGTTTTTGCATTGACAACAAAGGGAAATGTAGCCATCTTTTACCTTTTGCTTTTAGAGTTAAATGATGCTGGGAGGGGGGATGTGAATGAGAGTCCAGCTAGACATAACAACACTAGACCTAGCATGAGAAACAAGGTTATTGTAACCAGAGCTGATAAGGAATTGGTGGGCTGGAGAACTGGAGAGCAGGCCCATGCTTCAAGCTAATTGAGAAATGTGATTTATGACTGTTAATTGAAGGAGGGAACTGTGCTTTGATACGATGTTCTCACAGGAGGGGAATTCAGTTTTTGGCTTCAATTATGCAATGCCAAAGTTATGCTACTCAAAATAAAGATTCTTTAAGGTAAACAATGCCTCGAAGTTTTTTTGAAGAGTTTTATTTGTCAGAACCATGACATCAATCATATTTCCTCTGTCAACTTGCTTCTTGCACTGGCTGATTTGATAGAATTTATGGGGCCACCTTTGGAGAGCAGAGCCATGACAGTATCCTTACACAGACATTACAAAGCACATTTAAGCAATATATAGGGATTTTAAAATATCAAGCAGTTTGACAGCTTGAATAATTTTAATTTTAGGAAACCACACACTCTCATATTTTCCAGAAAGCAAGATAGGAACATTTTTGCTTTATAAGAGCTTAAGATTCCATGGCCTTTGGGCTGAGATAGAATCATCTAAATGATCTTCCATGACTCAGAGTGTTGGTGAAATGTAAAATTATGTATTGTATGGAGACTTTTGTCTCTCATTTTTTAAATATGGACGGAATAATATAAGACAAATGAAAGGTGTCCCAACTTTAGCATATACTATAATTTCAGTATGAATTCCACTATCACAAGATGCAATAGCCCAGTGATGGCGAACCTTTTAGAGACCGAGTGCCCAAACTGCAACCCAAAACCCATTTATTTATCGCCGGGTGTCGAGTGGGCGTGGCTGACTGAGTGGGCATGGCCACGGTGGGTGTGACCACCTCGATTATGCTTGTGGGGTGGGACGCCTGTGGGGGCCGGGCAGGGTTGGGGGAGATCCAGGGGGTTTCTGGTGGGTAGGCCAATGGGCCAGAGGCTCATCCTGCAGGGTGAGGCGAGGCGAGGCACGGCGGGTGTGCCAATTGCCACAGGGCAAGGCAAGGCGAGGCAGGGGCCGGAGCAGCTGCTGCCTGACACCATCAGCCCCCACACACAGAGGCCAGCGAGCGCATGGGGGCCAACGGTGTCTGTCAGCAGCCACAGCATGCTGGCTGTCCTGCATAATAGTGAACTGGCCATGGAGCCCCATCGGCACGGGCAGAGACAG
>NW_015387011.1:223151-275462 GCF_001527695.2 Protobothrops mucrosquamatus | reverse complement strand
GGGGGGGGGTAAAATGGTGATCACATGACCCTGGAACAGGGCACCTACGATAAATACACCACACACCCAAATTTTGATCACGTGGCTGTGGGAATGCTTCAACAATCATAAGTATGAAAACTGGTCATAAATCACTTTTTTCAAAGATGTAACTTCGACCAGTCACTAACTGAATGGATGTAAGTAGAGGACTAAGTTTATAGCAAACCATCATCTTTGATGATTAGACCAGAAAGGGTCATATCCAGGCATTCTGACTCCAATCTCCTGCACCAACAGCCTATTTCAGTGATGGCGAACCTTTTAGAGACCGAGTGGCCAAACTGCAATCCAAAAGCCACTTATGTATCGTCGGGTGCCGGGTGGGTGTGGCCCGTTGGGTGGGTGTGACCCATTGGGTGGGTGTGGCTGCAGTGGTAACAGCAGACTGGGTGGGACTAAAAAGTTCAATCAATCAATTCCAACTTTGCAAGATCTGTTTTTTCCCCGTGAGAAGTTGAAATTGACTGATTGATTGAACCTTTTTTTTTTGTACACGGTGGCAGAGGCCTAAAACGAAAAGGTTTTATAAAACCCAGCTGAAGGCCTAGGACTGGGGCGATGGCGCGCGTGCCCACAGAGAGGGCTCTGAGTGCCGCCTCTGGCACCCGTGCCATAGGTTCGCCACCACTGGCCTATTTAAAAGAGATGAATTGATTAATGTATTGATTTGCATGAAGGGAACATAAACAATAATCAGTAAAATAACTCAGACATCATAGAACTATAGATGGGATTGCAACTGATTCATCATTCCCATTATTTTTTTTTATTTATTAAAATTACATCCTGCCCATCTGGCAGTTGGAGACAACTGAATGGCTTACAATATAATGAAATACTGAGATATAAAAACAATTATAAACATTAAAAGAGATTAAAATGACAGAAGATTAAATATAGTCTAAAAGACCAAGGGTTTGGAATGGAGCAATGGTGGTACCTTCTCTGTCATTGCACCGGCCACCTCCAGCCTAAACCTTTTCCCTCAGGGCCTCATACCTCATGGAAGAACCAGGTTTTAAAGCTTTTTCCTGAGGGCCAGGAGGGTGAGGGAAGATCTCACCTCTGGTTGCAAGATGTTCCAAAGGGCGGGAGTCCTGGAAGAAAAGGCTTTTCTCCTATACCCCACCAGCTGAAATTATTTGGCTGATGGGGTCCATAGTAGGCCCCTTCTACCAGAACCAGTGGGGCAGGCCAGTCCCATTGGGGTGAGATAGCTCTTTAGGTAACCTGGACCCATACCGCCATCCATTCTAACAAAGCTATTTTGACCCAGTTTTTAGAATTTGGGGATGTGTCATTTTTTTTAAAAAAAAATCAAACATAGCTCTAGCTTCTATTTTATTCCATTTTTTTCTTGACTTTCTAGCTAAAGTCTTTGAGGAAATCAGTCCCTCTAACTATCTTCTTAGGAACAAATTGATCTGCTCTGTAGCAATTATAAGGTTATAATATTTACTTTCACACAATAGAACATTTTACTTTTAAAAATTTGGGGTGCCTTTGAATCAGTATTGATTCTTGGTGAATGCCTGGAAAAGTCACAGACGTTTTCTTGGCAATATTTTCAGTATCAATGGTTTGCCCTTGACTCCTTCCTAGGGCTGTGAGAGAGAGACTGGCCCAATGTCACCCAGCTGGCGTCATGCCCAAAATGGAACTAGAACTTACACCCTTCCAGTGAACATGAACATACAAGTGAATATTATAGAAATATGCTAGAAGGTCTGTCTGGAAAATTATTTTCTTATGTCTAGCCCAGAGGTAAGCAACCTTGGCTCTTTTATGAAAAGAGCCAAGGTTGCCTACCCCTGGTCTAGCCCAATATATAGATAGACAAATGCAGCGTCCTTGTGAGCTGGGGGCTCATTCATGAATTCTGCATAAATTATAGCATGGTTATACATTTCCTCTGTTAATAAATAATATACATGTTCATTTATTGTATGCAAACCCATTTGCACAGAGCTCCTTTGACCTCTTTGTTTCTTAGAGAGTAAATACATGGGTTCAAAAGAGCAGATACCACATTGTAAAAGAGCGAAAACTTCTTGTCTCTTTCTGGCTCATAGCTGGAAGCTGGGCGCATGTACATGAACATGGCAGCACCGTAGAAGAGAGTCACCACTGTAACGTGTGAGGTGCAAGTGGAGAGAGCTTTGAACTTCCCTTCTGCAGAGCGGATCTTCAGGATAGCACCCAGGATGAACATGTAAGAGGTCACAATCAAAGAAAGTGGGGTCATGAGCAGGATCACCCCCAGCACAAAGTCCACCACCTCATTAACACGTGTGTTGGCACAAGCTAATTCCAAGATAGCTGGCACTTCACAAAAGAAGTGGTTGATCTCATTTGGGCCACAGTAAGGCAAGTGCATAGTGAAGCCGGTGTGCATCGTGGCAAAGAGGAAGCCACAGGCCCAGGACCCAGCTGCCATCTTAACACAAATGGACTTACTCATCATGTTAGTGTAGTGTAACGGGTGGCAGATGGCTACATATCGATCATAAGCCATCACGGCATAGAGGACGCATTCAGTTATCCCCAAAGACAGGAAGATGTACATTTGGGCAGTACAGCCTGCAAAGGAGATGGTTTTTCTTTTTGAAAGGAGATGTATTAACATCTGGGGCATTGTGGTTGAGCTGTAACTGATGTCCAAGAAGGAGAGGTTGGCCAAGAAGAAGTACATGGGTGTGTGGAGACGAGAGTCTATTCTAATGAGGATGATAATGAGACCGTTGCCTAGCACTATCATGAGATACAGGATGAGGAAGGTAGCAAAAAGGAATCGTTGCGTTTGCGGCTTGCTTGAGAAACCCAGAAGGATGAATTCAGACACAGAACTTTTATTTTCCCATAGGAGATTGTTTGCCATGTTCGCCTAAGATAAAAAAGAAGCGAGCTTATTATTTAAAAAAAAACAAACCAAGCAGAATTCAGGAACGCTATTTTTACAAATGACTGTGAGCAAAATAGAGAAAACTGGTGCCGCTAAATAGTGAAGTTTGTGTGGAAACATAGGTGCCATGCAAAAAAACTGTCTTGCAGTTTTTCTGCCTATTCCCATTCAGTTTGATGAAAGAGAAATCAAATGGAAAAAGAAATGTGGAGACATTTAGCTATAAGAAGGTACAGCATATATATCATCATTCAGCCAAGTGGTTCCTCACATTTGCATTTAATTGTAAAGGAAGACATTCCTTCAGGTGAAGCAACCCCTTTGCTGTTTATTAAAAGAAAATGCCCCTAGTATTTAAAAGTTATTTCATGAAAGAATGAGGATACTCAGCCAGTGAATGCCATAGAACATGCTGTTCTAAAGGTTCTTAATATTTGAAAAGCTGTAAAAAATTCCAAAAGTGATTAAGAAATAAGGCTTAGCAGAATATTCTGTCCATATAGGCTACATTACAACTATGAGCTTAATTGGAATCCTTCAACTCCCAGCTGCTGTGCAAAAACCTCAGTTCTGGTAGTCTGCTTATGAGACAACTGTCTGGAGTACGTGTGAGCAATCTCACAATTTCTCCTTTCTCCGGGGAGATTTTGCCAGGCAAGATGCACCGTCTGGCCATCAATCCCACTGTAATGTTGTCCCCATTCCTTCAGTGATATCCAGTTTACCATGTCCTCACCTTTCTAGAATGCATTTCTCAGGAGAACTTTGTCTTATTTAAACGTATGGTTCACCCCCATTCTAAGGTATCTATATAAAACAGTCATAAACTTGCATAAATGTACCCCAGCTGAAAGAAAATAGCCTCTTGAGAAACATAGTAATATAATAGTTCAATTTTATTTTCATATTCCAAATAATCACCATATTTGGGAATAGAAAATATATTTTTTCACCAGATAAAAATGGTGATGGATCCCATATTCTGCCACTAATTTCTCTATACTGTGGGACTTGGTCCATTAATTTCATTCACCTAAAACAATTTTATTAATATTCCTCCTATGCGCTGGTTTTTATCTGTGCACTGAAGGAGTGCACACATTGTCTATGGATGCTTCATTAAGTCTGCAGCACTTAGACTTCCCTAACTTGGTGCTAACCAAATGTGTTGGGATTGCAATTTGTTAAAATTCTTAGCTGTTTTGGGAATGCTGGAATAGATTGTGGTTAATGTGAATAACTTCTATATCTGGAACACTGTACTGGGTTTCATGTTCCATTCCACCTCTGCGAACCAAAGGGCACTTTCACATCATTCTCTTAAGGCAGAATTAATTTGATCCATGAATGTGTTCACTTCTGTTGATCTTGGAACCAGAGAATACACAAGGAACATCGCTTCCCTCCCACCTTATCGATACTATAATTCAAAGGACATTAATCAATGTCCCAGTCCCTGAACCTGAACTATCAACAAACATGAAATAAAAAAGACCCTTCACTTCCATTCCATACAACCCTGAAATAATATAAATTGCTAATACTTCCACCTGCAACTTTTATTACGTGCATAGGGCTATACAGCTCAGTCATATCCCTCTCATTTGCCTCGTTTATAGATTAAAAAGCCCAAATGCCACAACTTTTCTAGAGGGAAGCTGTTCACTCCTTGATCAACCTAGTTATCCTCCTCTGAACCATCTCTAGCACCACTATATCCTTTTTGAAGTGTCACAATCACACAACTGCACAAAATATCCCGATGCAGTCACACTACATGATGACACTTATTTTGCCATCTGTACAGTATCTGTGATTTAAACTGAGGTTTTGTTTCAGTTTTAATTCTTGTTTGCCAGCTGCCGTCACTGTAGCATGAGATGGACAGCTGTAGAAATAGTTCAAAAGCAAACAAATTGGATTTTGTAAGCTACAAAGAGTCTACTGAAATGAGCAGCTGTAACAAATTTAAACAACAACAACAACAAAACATTCCTTCCCCTTCACTGCCTCCTGAACAGTGAGCATGGAGGAATCCCAAATGGGCATTTATTGCTACATAGAAAAAGGAAAAGGAGAGCGAAATCTTGAGTGAAAGGTACATTATACAGCTCCCTTCATGATTCCAGACTTTTTTTTAAAAAAAGAAAAATCTATTCAGCTCAGGTTACTGTGTTGTACTGGAAAACAAGGAAGGAGTCTAGAGATGATGGACAAAGCCATCTCTGCTGCATATATTTTCCACCATCTGATGCCAGCAAAGGAGGAAAGTCAAGAAAGACAGTGCACTTCAACCTTCATTTTTCTGCTCACTATCAGCAGCTGAAAAGTTTCTAACAAACTACCAAAATCAGCCTTGGGAGAACTTCAAGTCAAAGGTTATCTCTTGAACAAACCAAGATATAGAGAAAACCATACATTAGAAACTTATATATAAGCAGAAAATACCCTATGATGTCCAGCACCTGCTAGCCAATAGCCAGCAAAGTGGTGGAACCAAGGCATGGAATGTTGTTAGTACCGATCATGGTAATGCAACCACACCTATTGAACAGGATGTTGGCTTGCCACCTATACTGTATTCCATAGAACTGTTTGTTGCATAATTTTAAAAGCGTTCCCTTTAAAGTTACAATTCCTTTATAGGAATGAAGGATAATATAGTCCATAAATTCAAAAGGCAATTTTTGTATATGTACTCTCAAGACAACACTATTTGGCACTGAGTGAGAAAAGAGGCAATGGAGGCTAAAGAGGGATTGGCAATAGGTAGCAAACCATATCTATTCAGTACCTCGGTACCTCAGCAGTCAGAAAACTCCCCCACAGAGAAGTAATTTCATTTTACAGATCTGATTAATATACATAGAGAGATAAAAGCAAGAAAGAGCCATCTCCTTTATCATGTGCAGTGTAAGAAGTAAGCAGCTTTGATGCAAGACAGTTGTGCAATTACACAGCCAGAGCGAGGTGCAGGAGTAGAATTCAAGACTTCTGGGCCCAGGATTTTTGATCTGAGTGCAAAATCTGAGTGGGACCGCTCATTCTTTCCTTGCTACGACTCTCCTAATTATGCCACATTTCCCTTGTTTCAACCACATAGTTTAGGGGAAGTCATTCTGTTGTTGTTATTGTTAAACAATTCTCAGCCTAAAACCTTTTACCAAGCTACTGGACACTTGGAGATCTATCAGTAGGTTCCAGTGTACCTTCTGGGCAATCTACGTGAATGTATGTAAACATTACATTGACAAGACAGACGATAATAGCAAATTAACAAGTTTTAAATTTAGGTTAAGCTATATGTAATATGTTTGCTTATATAGATTCAGTCCTAACAATCTGAATTGTTTGTCATATAATAGCTTACCTTCGTTCATCTCTGTTCGTTTTCATCTGTCTCTCCCGGTGCTTTTTTTCTTTTTTCATTAGTTATTTGAGCAAAATGTTGCCTCTATTAATCTGAAATCTCACTTTCCTTTCAGCCATCAGTTCTTAGAGTTTACAGGTCTGTTGACCACATTTGAGATAATAAACTTATAAAAAAAGAAATAGATAATGGTTATTTTTTGTTTTGATGAACAAAGTTGGTTTCTTTTTTTTCTAATAAAATCATAAGAGAGACTGTTGATGCAATACTGAAGAACTTAGAAAGAAGAATCAGCATTAATTTATATCCTTCTCATATTTTTTTCTTTAATCCCAGAAGATTGCCATTTTTTCAAGTAATTAACTAAAGCCTGCTTGTTATTTCAAGATAATTACAGAATACAGAGGATAGGAAATGAAAAGAGGAGTTGGACAATGAAAAAACAATGTAATCCATTGATTTATATACAGTATTTGGCAAACAGAGTCATGAAAGTTGTAGAAAAAATAATCAAATACTAATATACTGTACAATCATTACTAAAGTGAACACAAGTCCCCATCTCTATTACCTTTGGCTTAAAAAAGGATATTTTAAGAAATGAAACAGGAAAATAATCCATGAAATACTCTCTTTTGTTTCCTGTATTTACTTCTCCACATAATCACCGCTGTTCACTTCATACCTCTACCCATAATGGACAAGCTTTTTACAGTTGGGAAGAAGGAACTCCACATTCTGTATCTTCAACCAGCTCCTGAAAACCCTTTCCATCTTTTTCATTTAAATCAGACAAATGCCCACAAAAATACTCCTTCAATTTTGGGAAAATATGAAAGTTGCATGGCATGGCACCAAGTCTAGATTATATGGTGTGTTGGGCAAGATAGTAAGATCCACCTTCACAATTGCCTCTTGGGTGTTGCATAAGGTGTGAGGCCTAGTGTTGCTTATTGCAATAAAATTGTCTCTGAACTCTGCCTAATCTTTGTTACTAGTTCAGAGCAACTATTATTTTATTATTTATTTATTATTTAAATTTATATGCCGCCCTATCTCCCTTATGGGACTCAGGGCGGTGAACAGGCAATAATAAAAATCACAATAAATATTGAATAAAAAGCCTGCTCTAAAATACCCCATATAAAAGCCCCTACCAAAACACAATCAAAACTACGCCAGGCCGGCCGCATGGAATAGATGGGTTTTCAAGGCTCGGCGGAAGAGGCGCAGGTCCGTCGTTGTACGTAGGTCGGGGGGTAGGTCATTCCAGAGGGCAGGAGCTGCCACAGAGAAGGCTCTCCCCCTGGGGGTCGCCAGCCGGCATTGACTGGCCGACGGCACCCTAAGGAGGCCCTCTCTGTGGGAGCGGACTGGTCGAAGGGAAATATTTGGTAGGAGGCGGTCTTGCAAATATACTGCAACATTAAAAACTTTTGGTCAAGGAACTTCAGGTGAATGATACCATCCCTGTTCCAAATAATTTTTACTGTTATATTTTTTTACTGAAACCTGAACTCTGACTCTCTTCCTCCATAGATGAATCTTTGTACAGTAATGATAATCAATGGACTGATAGCAATAGCACTTAGACCAGTGGTTCTCAACCTGTGGGTCGGGACCCCATTTGGGGTCGATCGACCATTTCACGGGGGTCGCCAAGCAAGGCTGTCCGCCATTTTTTTGTCCGCCATTTTTTCCCCTTTTCCGGCGGGTGCCTTACCTCCCTTGGGCTGGGCCAGCTGGTGGTCGGCCTGCTCCGTCTCTGCCGCTTGCCAGCTACACCTCGGCCGGTGCAGGGGGCGGAACCACGCATGCGCGGCGCTCCCAGGCAGGGAAAGTCCTCAACTTACGACTGGTTGGGTAGTCCTTGACTTACGATCGGTTTAGTCCTCGACTTACAACCGGTTTAGTCCTCGACTTACGACCGGTTTAGTCCTCGACTTACAACCGGTTGGGGTCGCGGCATTAAAAAGGTTGAGAACCACTGACTTAGACTTATATACCGCTTCATAGTGTTTTACTGCCTTCTCTAAGCAGTTTACAGAGTCAACATATTGGCCTCAACAATCTGGGTCCTCATTTTACCGACCTCCAAAGGATGGAAGTTTGAGTCTACCTTGAGCAGGTGAGAATTGAACTGTTGTCAACCGGCAGTCAGCAGAACCAGCCTGCAATGCTGCATTCTAACCACTGCATCACCACAGCTGTTAACTTTTTTTTCTGAGTCACAATGATGAGCTTATATTTTGTCAACTCTCACAATGCTGTGAAGAAATTCCTCACCTTCATTCTTGTAACGTGAGAACAGTTGCTGTTAAATTTCAGCTCCTGCAGTTTTTATCTCTGCAATCAAAACGAGAGGATCCCTTCTTATACAAACTTTCAAATACTGAAGAACATCAATAATGTGACTCACACATTCTTGTTAAAAGCCAATTGTTAATAGCAATTTCCCTTTAAGTGATTTCCAATGGTCCTTAATCAGTTTATCACCCTTTCTCATATGAAATTCATTGGTTACTGCCACAGGTCTATGACTATTCATGGTATTCTCAGGAGTCCTCTCCAACACCAGAATACAAAAGTATCTATGCTTTTTATTCTGCTTCAACACACAGAGGCATAGAATCAAGATCACGCTAAATATTATTACCGCTTTATAAAACCCTAGTAAGACCACACCTGGAATACTGCAGCCAATTTTGGTCACCCTGTCACAAAAAAGATGTTGAGAGTTTGGAAAAAATTCAGAGAAGAGCAACTAAGATGATCAAAGGCCTGGAGACTAAAATATATGAAGAACAGCTACGGGACTTGGGTTTGGCTAGTCTAAAGAAAAGAAGAAACAGGGGTGACATGATAGCAGTGTTCCAGTATCTGAGGGGCTGCCACAAGGCAGAGGGGGCCAGGTTGTTCACCAAAGCACCAGAGGGAAGGACGAGAAACAATGGTTGGAAACTGATTAAAGAGAGAAGCAACCTGGAATTAAGGAGAAACTTCCTGACAGTGAGGACAATTAACCAATGGAACAGCTTGCCTCCAGAAATCGTGGGCGTTCCATCACTGGAGATTTTAAAGAAAAGACTAGACATTCTTTGATAGTATAGGTTTTCCGGCTTGAGCAGGAGGCTGGACTAGAAGACCTCCAAGGTCCCTTCCAGCTCTATTCTATTCTTCTTATTCTTAACTTTACACACACACAAACAAACAAACACACACACCAACACATATAGATAACAACAGAGATATAACATGGGCAAACCTAGGACCTATCATTGCTGTGCGTCCTGCTGTGTCCTGGACCAGTTATAATAATAATAATAAAGTTGGAAGGGACCTTGGAGGTCATCGAGTCCAACCCCCTGCTCAGGCAGGAACCCTACACCAGTTGAAGTTCCCAGGTGATCTTCAAGAGCATCCTGATGCAGAGTGCACTGCAATAATCCAAACAGAGTAATTCACAATAAAGAATAGGAGGGAGTGACTTAGGTGAGAATGTGATCTTCATTGATCAAAGAAGAAATACAAGGACAACTGAGAGAGGAAGGGAGGAAAGTCTTATAGGCAAGGAAAGGAGTTAAAAACACAAGTACTTTTGTTAGGGATTTTCTCTATCATCAGCTTGCCCCATTATTTTGGGGAAATAATTATATTTAAAAATATAATAATAATAATAATAATAATAATAATAATAATAATAATAATAATAATAATAATAATAATAATAATAATAATAATGCCAAATCCAGTCTGAACATCTGGCTGACTGTGCGATGATCCATCATCATCATCATCATCATCATCATCATCATCATCATCATAAAGTTGGAAGGGATCTTGGAGGTCATCTAGTCCAACCCCCTGCTCAGGCAGGAAACCCTATACCATTTCAGACAAATGGCTGTCCAGTCTCTTCTTAAAAACTTCCAGTGTTGGAGCATTCACCGCTTCTGGAGGCAGGTTGTTCCACTGGTTAATTGTTCTAACTGTCAGAAAATTTTTACTTCTTGGAGTTCTATTTTCACTCTAGTTTCTTTCACTACTTGCTTTCAGGCCTAATTCTCCCAAGATCCACTCTTGAAGATATCAAGAAATGGCCTATTCTATATTCAAAACTTCTCATGACCCATCTATCCTTCAGCAATTGTCTCAATTTCATCATCTAAATTTTATATTCACTCTTTTTCCTTCTGTACAAATCAATAGATATCTGTTTAAACCACATATTCAAAATGGAGAGATCCTCTGACTAAGCAAATACTGACTAATAACCATTTTCTTTCATTTTGGGTGTCCAAATGTCCCAAAATGACATTCTTCCCACCCATCCCTTCATGCCAACAAACAGAATAATCTTCCCCCTGAATCAACTGTGGCAGAATGTTGCCCTCTAAACTTATGGATTAACATGGAGGTATCACCAATCTATGGGTTCCTCCAACAAAATCATATGTTGTGGATGATATGAGTTGGTTGTACATCATATTGGCAATTCAGCCATTTTCCAAGACTTGTTTTTCACCTTTAGCAGTTTTTTCCCCTAATTCTCCAATTTGGATGTGTACGTGCATTGGGAAAGTGGAGCCAATCAAAAGTTTTGGAGACTCTACTTTTATTGATAATTGAAAACTGAAAAAAAATTATGGATAATTTATATAATAAGGTGATTCTAAATAACCAATTAGATTATGTTTTGAGGAATGTGTCTTATTAGCTGAAAAGCAATAGCATGGATAATTATAATTATCCTATAGTTAATATTTTCAAGCAATGCAGCCCAATTAAACGTATATATTTAAATCTTTTGGGAGTCTGCAGATGAGACTTCAAAATATCTCAAGAGCTTCCTAGACTTTTTTCAGAAAGTAACCATTTCCCAGAAGCAAAGAATCTCATTATCTGAAGCCTTTTCTCTTGAGATTACCTTATTTTAAAATAGTTCTTAAGCATCAGCTATGAATTGAAAGCTGTTAATAAGTACCGATGGGTCTAATTGAAGTTGATTATTTTAACTATATCATTAAAGAGCTTTTAATGAGGAAAAGTTTGTCAAGTCAACTTTTCAAAACAAAGAAATGCAAACATTGTAGACAGAACATTTGATTGCTTCATTAAGGTAGAAGCTGTTCAATTTTTTTTATTGAAATTGAAAGAATGGTACTATTAGTTATTCTTTTTATAATTAAATGTCTTCAATTGAATCAAATTGGTGTACAGATCGCTTTCATGCTTCCATGTTTCCCATTCCAAACATGGATTAACTGTGGATGGATTTTGGGAAAAATCTATATCAGAAACAGTAAGGAAAAGTAATATTTAAGGTGCAAATTTTCAAAAGACACATAAACACATACATCAATGTATTTCAATAGGCCCAAATTTTTTTTTACATAATGGCTGGAAAAATATATTTTTATGTCTGACTCTAAATTAAGTACATTGATCAATGTCAAATGCAACAAAAGTGAAAATAATCGCTTTAGAGCAGAGGTGTCAAACTGGGGCCTGCAGGCCAGATACGTGCAGGCCACGCCCACCCCAGCTCCACAAAGGCAAAAAATGTCCCGATACCTCACAATATGTCACTTGACGCAATCGAGTTTGACACCCATGCTTTAGAGATAGGCAGATCAGGGGTGTCGGGGGATGGCCCCAAATTGGCAATATGGCAAGCATAGTGTCCAACCCTCACCCCTCTCTGTAAGGCAATGAACCTCAACGTAACCCAAAGAAGTGGGTTTTGGATTGTGATGCTCTGCCTGACATATTGCAAATATTGCTCTCCCCCCCCCTAATAGAAGCCACAGTTAAGTCAAGTCTCCCTTGTCTTATTACACATTATTTTGTCAGCGCCAAGGTTTCCACTCCTTTGCACCTTCACTGCAAGCCATGTTGGCCCTTAGTGAATTGAACACTATGCAACTGAACTTTGGAATAGAGAAAAATCTTAAGCAACATCCAACTTGTCTACCCATATCTGGAGAAAGCAGAGGTTTTTAGTATGGTTTTATATACTTTATTATTTTAATAGTCTTTATTGTTTTAATAATGTCTTTTCTTTGTTTTTGTATTGCTTTTAATTTATTTAAGCTGCCCAGAGTCATGTGTGAGATGGGAAGCTATGTAGTCCAAATAAACAAGAATGTACAGCTAACATGGCTTGCCTTGCAATTCTAGTTCTTGACTTTACTCTTATTCATGGTAGGATTTTTCTATCAAGCAGCTCTGATCCTAAACTGTATTGTATCCAAATGATAGGGTTTCTCAAATTTTGTATGAAAGTCTCAAAGTTACCCAACTACCACCTGATAATTAGGAGTACTGAAGAACTTTTTCCAGGAAAGGAACAAAGGACAATCCTGGTGTCATGGTTCTGACAGATGAAACTCTTCAAAAGAACTTCGAGGCATTGTTTATCTTAAAGAATCCTTTATTCGAGAAACATAATATTGGCATTACATAGTGAAACCAAAAACTAAATTCCCCTCCCCTGGGTACAATTTAACAAAGCACAATTCCCTCCTCCAATAAACAGCCATAAATCACATTCCGCAATTAGCTTGAAGTGCAGGCTTTCTCCCCAGCTTTCCAGCCCGCCAAACCTCTATCAACTCAGGGCCCAATGTCCTTGGGTTCCCACAGCTGAGTTATTATTGTTATGACTAGCTGGGCTCTCATCCACATTCCTCGCAGCATCAACTAACTCTAAAAGCAATACAGGAAAAATGGCTGCATTTCCATCTGTTGTCAAAGCAAGAACATCCGATGTTAGCAGCGTTGACACCTAGATTCTGAAACATTTGCATCTGTTTGCTAAGATCATAATCATCCAACTCTGACACAGAACTCTTCAAACTACATTTTGATTAAGATTGGTTTGTAATTTAACATGAACTTATTTAATTTTACATTTTTGACCTAGGACACAAACTGAACTTGTGGTGAGCTATAGTTACATTATAGTACCACATATATTACATTACCATACCACTATTCATTAGCAACCAGTCAAAGTTACAATGGCACTGAAAAAAGTGACTTACAACTGGTCTTTGCACTTACAATCGTCGCAACACCTCAAGGTCACATGATCAAAATTCTGAAATTTGGCAATTGGCATGCATTTACAACATGGTTGTTAAGTGAATCTGGCTTCCCCATTGACTTTGCTTATAAGAAGTTCGCAAAACCGGATCACATGACCCCAGAACACTGCAACCGTCTAAATATGAGTCAGCTGCCAAGCGTCCGAATTTTGATCACATGACCATGGGGATACTGCAAGTGTGAAAAATGGTCATAACTCACTTTTTTGGTGCCTTTATAACTTTAAATAGTCACTAAGTGAACTGTTGTAAGTTGAGGAGTACCTGTAGCAATCACGATCAATCAGGCAGGAAACCAGAAATTGTTCCCGCTTCAGCTACTTTTTTACTTTCATTCTGTTTTTCTGTTTAGGTAATTAAATATTTCTGAAATGATGACACAATGTGTCATAGATTGTCTAGCTCTGTTATATAATAAAACAGTGATGTACATAGGTTTATTTGCCTGCATGATGTCTTCTTTTGAATTGGTTTGATCACTACATTAATATCTGCTAAACAGAACTTTTACTTTCAAACCAATTTCATCTATCTATCTATCTATCTATCTATCTATCTATCTATCTATCTATCTATCTATCTATCTATCAGGTACTATTCTTCTAATTGCACAATTATTTAATCATCATTCTTGATAAAGTTAAATTTTATTCAGTCATGTTTTCTGTCACTGCTTCAGAGATTAAATTGGGTACAGTTTTTGACTCACCAGATTCCATGTGACATTTATTTGCTATCTTCTCAATCAATCAGAATAGAGCTAGAAGGGACCTTGCTCAAGCAGGAGACCCTATACAATTTGAGACAAATGGCTGTCCAGTTTCTTCTTAAAAACCTTCAGTGATGAAGTACCTACATCTTCTGACGGCAAGCTGTTCCACTGGTTAATTATTCTCACTGTTAGGAAGTATCTCCTTAATTCCAGGTTGCTTTTCTCCTTGATTAGTTTCCATCCATTGCTCTTGGTCTTGCCTTCTGGTGCTTTGGAAAATATATTGACCCCCCTCTTCTTTATGGCAGCCCCTCAAATACTGGAATACCGCTGTCATGTCACCCCTAATCCTTCTTTTCCCTAGGCTGGCCCTACCCAATTCCTGCAACCGTTCTTCATATGTTTTACTCTCCAGGCCTTTAATCATCCTAGTTGTTGTTCTCTGCACTTTTTCCAAAGTCTCAACATCTTTTTGTGATGTGATGACCAAAACTGGATGGTCAAATGCTTCTAGTTCAATTGCTTCTACTGGGCGCTATCTAACAAAATGAAATTCAATGGTGAAAAAAGTAAGGTTCTACATTTAGGTAAGAAAAACCAAATATACAGGTATAGTATAGGGGGTACCTTGCTTAATAGTAGTAACTGGGAGAGGGATCTTGGAATCCTGGTGGACAATCACTTAGATATGAGTGTGCTGCAGCTGCCAAAAAAGCCAACATAGTGCTGGGCTGCATTAACAGAGAAATAGAATCAAGATCACATGAAGTATTAATACCACTTTACAATGCCTTGGTAAGGCCACACTTGGAATACTGCATCCAGTTTTGATCACCATGATGTAAAAAAGATGCTGAGACTCTAGAAAGAGTAAGAGAAGAGCAACAAATATGATTAGGGGACTGGAGGCTAAAACATAAGGAACGGTTGCTGGAATTGGGTATGTCTAATTTAACAAAGAGAAGGACGAAGGGGGACATGATAGCAGTGTTCCAATATCTCAGGGGCTGCCACAAAGAAGAGGGAGTCAAGCTATTCTCCAAAGCGCCTGAAGGCAGGACAAGAAACAACGGATGGAAACTAAGCAAGGAGAGAAGCAACCTAGAACTAAGGAGAAACTTCCTGACAGTTAGAACAATTAACCAGTGGAACAACCTGCCTCCAGAAGCAGTGAATGCTCCAACACTGGAAGTTTTTAAGAAGAGACTGGATAGCCATTTGTCCGAAATGGTGTAGGGTTTCCTGCCTGAGCAGGGGGTTGGACTCAATGACCTCCAAGGTCCCTTCCAACTTTATTACTATTATGATTATGATTATGATTATGATTATGATTATGATGATGATGATGATGATGATGATGATTATTATTATTATTATTATTATTATTACTACTATTATTATTATTATTACTGCTATTATTATTATTATTATTATTATTATTATTATTATTATTATTATTATTATTATTATTATAGTTCTAAATTTGCTTTTAAGGATAAAACAACATTAGTCTTTATTCAATAATAGTTCAATCTAAGAATCTCTGCTTCCAAATTTTGAATATTAGTCTGGGAATGTTTTGTAGGTGGAATAGACTGACAAAAATACGATTTTTTCACTTCTTTTGCCATCCAGTCATATTGCAGTCCCATGACCTGCTGACCTAGCAAAGAGGGCTGGGCCTTGTAACTTACTTCACTGGATGCCAGGAGCCACAGCACTCAATGTAGGCCTTATTGATTTGGGCATTAGCCAATCCAGTATGCATTCCAACTTTGTTTTCACACTTGTTAATGATGGCTTCTCTGTGGAGGTTTGTCTGGCTTGCTTGAAGCTTCTGGTTGGCAACTCATTGTCATTAACACCTCTTTAAAAAACCCAATAGATTTGGGTATCATCAATATAAAATTCATAAGGAAAACCTTGACAAAGTACCAGGAAGTCAAAGGCAAGAGTATGGAAGATAAACAAAATAAGATATAGGATTGGTCACCAACATTACAGTCCTTTCCACATTCCTGTAGCCTGAGCTGACAAAAAAAATTAAAACAAAATAAGGCCTAGAAAGTTTGTAATGTTACTGTTAACTGCTTGGTTCTTCAGGGATTCTTTCTGAATAGCAACATTTAATGAGTCAAATCTGGAAACCAAATTCTCCAAAGGGTGCAGCCCTTCAGCAGCATCTCCATACATACTGCCAATGCCTGAGTAGGCTGAATGATGTGTTCAGACCAAACAAAATAAGAAACAGTGTTCTTTTGGGATTTCCCCTTGGAGTCAGCTAAGCTTAGAAACAGTATGTATTATCTAGCCATTTCTTCTTCCCTATAGACAGACGACTCAAATTAGAACTCATGGAACTGAGTTCAAATGCAGTACTGAGAATTCATTGTTTCTAAGAGTTGGATCATTCTTGATAAACCAGAATGACTTATGCTATATAGATCTGGATTCTGACAATCTGATACCAGTCTTTTTCTATGAATCAACATACTCCATGGTGGAAAAGTTATGATTGATGAGTAACAACATCAATTGTTTATTAGCATAAATCTTGAAATAACTGAGATCTTAACTCACTTAAGATCCAAACAATTCTCTTCCTCTTACGTACGAAGGTATTGAGGTGTGTGTATATGTGTTTTTTTTTAAGTCAAGCTTTTTGTTTTTGTGATAAATGTAAAATTTAGAAATCAAATCTTAAGTATGATGGCTAAAAATGCTAAGTATATATATCTTGTGGTAAAAAATAATAATAATTAAGGCTTTCTTAAATATCTAAAGGGCTCCCAAACAGAACAGACTATTCTCAGTGCTGTAGATGGAAGGAATAGTGATTTTAACTAAATCTTGGAGTTGGGGGGGGGGTTATAATTGATACTGTGCTGGTTATAACTGAGGTAAAAGATGGTGCATGGGGAACCCAGGATTCAAGGAAAAAAATTAGGAGGTTAGTGATTTTGGGGGAATCTCATACTATATTCTTGTATAATTGTGGGTTATCTTGTTGTATAATGTATAATGTGCAAATTATACATGTACAATATGTACACTATTCAGAATTCACATATTTGAAAGAATCTGGAAATTGGACAGGGCAACATAGTTCTGCCTGTATTTCCCATTAGGAAGCTTTATAACTATCCTATAACATGCTAGGTCATTGCAGTATTTTTTTTAAAAAAGAATCCTATTCTGATTCAGCCACTGAAAATTATTTTGGTAACAGAAGTCACAATCTAGCCATGTTTTGACAGTTATAATGCTTTCTAATTCTATTGCATTAAGCAATATTTTACTGTTAATTTTATTGAAATTAAGTATATGGGATATAGATGTAATGTTGGCCTTATTGTACTGGTTCTTATTTCTGCCTTTAAATGAACAAAGCAAACCTTGATCCAGACATCTTTCATAAGCAAATTTTATCGGTTGCATTTCTATTGATGATTTCATGCATACGCTACCTTTCCATTATGATATTACATATTATGCTTTGAAGAAAAATCCTGCTTGATAGTTGGGACTGGTCTAATATTACTCAGTGAGTCTAAAGCTGAAAAAGGCTTGAGCAGAACACTTTAAAACAAGGAATCCATGGTGCTCTCTGAGCTTGGTTGTTTTCTTGCAGACATTTCATCACCCAAACTAGGTAACATCATCAGGGCAAGTAAAGGACTCCTCAAGCTAGGCAAGTGTGGTAGAAAGTAGATCATCCTAGATCAGGGGTAGGCAACCTTGGCTCTTTTCTGACTCATGGACTTCAACTCCCAGAATTCCTGAGCCAGCATGGCTCAGCTTGGAAACTCTTCCTTTCCCCTCAGCATGGCTGGCTCAGGAATTCTGGGAGTTGAAGTCCATGAGTCATAAAAGAGCCAAGGTTGCCAACCCCTGACCTAGATGTTTCTAAACTATCCAACTGAGAGATTTTTGCAATGGCTCATTTAAGTGAAAGTACCTTTGAACATCAGGATCCCTTCCACTGAAATGAACTTTTTTTTTTTTTTTTTTTTTTAAAGATTATTATCAGAACCATTTATAGGGGTTAATATAAGAGATATACTAGAAACCACATCTCTATTAGCACAAAAAACCCTGAAATATGCGTGACATTTCTGATTATATTTTAACTTAATGATTTTTACTGGTATTTCAATGGCTTATACCCTTGTAAACTTTTTCTTTCAGTCTTGAGCACAAATCCAGCCAAACAAAGGCACCATGGGAAATGGGAATGTAACTTCATGGACAGAATTTCATCTTATTGGACTTAGTCACCTGAAAGCTCCCACTGTTTTCTTTGTGGTTGTTCTGTTGATGAGTCTTATTGCTCTGACAGGAAACTCCCTCCTCTTCTTTCTAATCCAGATGGACTCCTCACTTCATACCCCCATGTACTTCTTCCTGAGCCAACTGTCCTGTGTGGATATGGGCCAAATCCTCATTGTGATCCCTAAAATGTCAGTCATTTTTTTAACTCAAAGAACCACTATTTCACTGGGAGGCTGCGTAGCACAGATTTTTCTAACTCTGACCATGGGAACCTCTGAATGTTTCCTTTTGACTGTCATGTCATACGACAGGTACGTGGCCATCTGTAGACCTTTGCAATACCCAGTTCTCATGAGGAGAACCATCTGCCTGATCATGAGTCTAGGAATCTGGTCCTCTTCATCGCTTATCATTATGGTCATAGCAATTTATGTACAATCTCTACCTTACTGTAGCTCAAACGTAATCGATCATTTTGTCTGTGAATTCCCAGCTTTGTTGAAACTAACATGTGCTGATACATCTCGATTTGAAAAAGTAATATACCTTGACAATGTGTTGATAATTCTCTTGCCCATTGCAGTGATTATCTTCTCATATATAGCCATTCTTGTGCAGATTTTGAACATGCACTCAACTGAGGGAAGGCAAAAAGCATTGGGCACCTGTGTGTCCCATTTATGTGTAGTGAGCATCTTCTATGGGGCATCCATCCTGACATACAGTACTCCTGTAGCTTCTTATTCAGCCCGTAAGTCCATGATTTATTCAGTCTGCATCACAGTTGTCCCTCCAATGCTGAACCCTTTTATCTATAGCTTACGGAACAGAGATGTTATAGCAGCTCTACGAAAACTCCTTGTAAGACATCCATCCTATTAATAAAAGAGCGGAGGGGAAATTTCGCAGAAGTCTCTTTTTTTGTTAATATCCTTATTTTAATTACAGCAATGGATTAAAAAAGAGGTCTGTCAGTTTTATTCACAATAGTGGAAATCAAAAACTCTTTGCTAACAATGGGGATGATTGAGAAAAAAAGGAGGTGCCTGGCATTAAAATCACAGAATCATTTGATCACAGGCCCACATATAGCATGGGATACCATGGACCCTTCTCCATTTGTCATTACCATACCAAAATAATTCCATGACTTGATATTTTTCTCCATGGAACCTGAAATTTGCTAGTTTGCTTGCTTGCTAGTTTCCTTCCTTCCTTCCTTCCTTCCTTCCTTCCTTCCTTCCTTCCTTCCTTCCTTCCTTCCTTCCTTCGTCCCTCCCTCCATCCCTTCCTGAGTGTGAGAGATGAAGTTAATAATGTGCAACTGAGAAGATCTCTTGAAATTCTGTGAGTTGGTGGACTGAAGAAGTTCCAGTTAGAGTTAGGAGAAAGTATTTTAGAAGAGACAGAGAGTTGATTGGCGTGTGATAAAGAGGCGTGAAGAATGAAATAGTTGGATAATAAGAAGCACATCATCTACGAGAGACACTCTGGAGGCTGTTCATCTTCAACTTGAACTGGTCTTGTAGAGTGAAGCTGTCTTGACACATAAGCTATGTTTAGAGTTGAAGTGAAAATGGTAAAGACAGAGCAGCATAACTTCATGGCTGCCATTACTGAAAGATTGGCAGTCACAGGGGAAGGCTACACATCAGTGCTGGTGTGTAGACTGAGGTAGCCTTCTATAAAAGATCAATGGGGTTGGGAGGCCATTGGCTGATGGAGTTGGTGCTTTCTGAGAGCATTATATTGTTGGGCTCTATGAGCCAGAAGTTATGCAGGACTCAGGGATTCTTAATCCTACCGTATATCTGGAGAGGAATTATGAGTTGAAGGTATACGGGAGATAATGATAAGAAAAGGCAGGTATGAGAGGTTTGCTAGATTGCTAGTTTCCTGAGCCATGACTGAGTAGGAGAAGTATATGCAAGGTTGTGAGAAGAATCTGATGGATGTTCATGATGGGGAAATTGAACCAGTCCTGTAGTAGCACTTCAGGTTTCTGCCTTCATCTCAACCTGCCCATGAATGAATCAGCCTTATAAAAGCCTTATTTTCCCCTGCATATGGAAGGACTCTGTCTCCTGCTCTTAAGCTATGCAATACATTCCCTCCCATTCTGGGGTGGGATCAACTCTTCTGATCCAGGCTCCCTCTTACATTTTACTGTAGACCAGTGGTTCTCAACCTTTTTAATGCCACGACCCCCAACCGGTCGTAAGTCGAGGACTAAACCGGTCGTAAGTCGAGGACTAAACCGGTCATAAGTCAAGGACTACCCAACCGGTCGTAAGTCGAGGACTTTCCCTGCCCGGGAGCGCCGCGCATGTGTGGTTCCGCCCCCTGCGCCGGCCGAGGCGTAGCTGGCAAGCGGCAGAGACGGAGCAGGCTGACCACCAGCTGGCCCAGCTCAAGGGAGATAAGGCACCCGCCAGAAAAGGGGAAAAAATGGCGGACAGTCTTGCTTGGCGACCCCCGTGAAATGGTCGATCGACCCCAAATGGGGTCGCGACCCATAGGTTGAGAACCGCTGCTGTAGACTAAGAGCTATTGTTATTGCTATTGCTGTACACTTTTAAAGAGCAGCCCACATAATGTGCATTGCAATATCAAAGCACGACAAGGTATGGCTTGATGTTTCCAATTCCAACCAATTCAGGAAAGAATGCTGTGACTATGTTCAAAATTGTGTTCTAGACCACAGTTGCTCCCTTTGGATCTAATGACAGATGAGGATCAAGATCAGCTCCAGATTATGGGGCAGTGTTTTCAGGAAGACGGAGACTTGTGCAGAATAGGCTGAATTTATGTCCTTGAGTTCAGTTTGCTGCAGATTCAATAGCATTTTATTTTCTCTGGATTTAATTTCAAATTATTGTATAACTATTATCATAATAGTCCAATGATAATAGACATTATCAAATCTAAGAGATATTAAAAATATTATTGCTTCCTGGAATTTAGATGACATTGAGCACACTGTCAATGTGGTGGGAGGTATTCAACTCCACAACTCTAAATGTGTTTTCCCAGAGATTTCATGCACATATTTGACAGCTAGAGGGACAAGATGGAATCCTGTGGGGTACTGCAAATCAAAGACCAAAAAATATTTCCCATCATCATCTTCTGGACCCAATGTGACAGGGAAGTCTGGAATCCAATAGAAGAGAAGCATTTAAAACCACAGGGCTTGCCACAGAGACCCAAGAAAACATAGGTCAGACATTCATGCCACAGACCAGAAGAACACAGAATCAGAACCAACTCAAAGAAGAGGATAGAGAGCAATACTTAAAAATCTAAAGAAGGACCAAATGCTTATTGTATGCTAGGCAGCAGCAGTTGGTTTTAATGTTTCTTTTGCCCTTCAGAATGTAGACTTTAGGTCACCACTTAGAATAGGGGAGCATATAGGGTGGCCCGTGATCTCTAGAGCAGAGGTCCCCAACCTTTCGGGCACCAGGGACCGGTTCTGTGGAGAAAGGTTTTTCCATGAACCAGAGAGTGCGTGGTTTTGTGCGCTGCCTGCATCCCATGGATGGGGTTTTGCTTGTTTGTGCAGACCGGTTGCTGGCATGCCGCGGCCCAGTACTGGGCCACAGACTGGGGGTTGGGGACCCCTGCTCTAGAGGATCCAAATGGGCTGCGACAAAGCTGCCACAAAACTAAGTGCAGGTTTGGTGTCTCACCTTCAGAGAGTCACCTGCTTGTACAGAAATACATTACACTTTCCAAACTGTACATACATACTACTGCTCATTGTGACTTTTTGCCACAGCAGGTAGAAATTGAGCCTTACAAGTTTGATAAGAGGCTCATCTACAAACATTTTACAGAAACATTCCCATGCTTCTGATTGAATAGAATGTCCCTGATCGTTCCCGAGTTCCTGTTCCATAATTATCTAGGGATATTTAATTAAATGGACTTTAAAGTTTTTTTTAAAAAGCAAACATGTTTAGAATTGTAAGGTATACAAATAAGAAATGGGCATATCTGAACTACAGGTAGTCCTGGACTTATGACCACAACTGACCGCAACATTTCTGTTGCTAAGTGAGACATTTGTTTTGCCCCATTTTACGACATTTCTGACCACAATTGTTAAGTGAATCACTGCAGTTGTTAAGTTAGCCATGTAGTTGTTAAGTGAATCTGGCTTCCCCATTGACTTTGCTTGCCAGAAGGTTACAAAAGGGGATCATACGGACCCAGGACACACTGCAACCGTCATAAATATGAACCCATTGCCAAGCGTCTGAATTTTGATTACGTGACCATGGGGATGCTGGAATGGTTGTAAATATGAAAAATGGTCATGAGTCCCTTTTTTCAGTGCCACTGTAACTTCGATTGGTCACTAAATGAATTGTTGTAAGTCAAGGATTACCTGTCCTGTATTGCAATGCATTCTACATGGAGCTACCCTTGAAAAGTATCCGGAGGTTTCAGCTGGTACAGAATGAGGTCACACAAGCAATTTTGGGTGCCCCAAGGATGGCACATGTAACACCTCTGCTGTGCAAGCTGCATTGGGTGCTAATTTGGTTCCAGTTCTCAGAGATGAGGAGGACCCCAAATCTCCTGGCCTTCCAGAAGTGTCCAGAAGACCTGGTTATGCCAACTCACTTGGGACTCACAGAGGAGCATGTAACCCTATGGCTGGTTTGTGCCGTGAAGGCTCTCCCCCTGCCTTTTTAATTTGAAAATTCTACTAATTATTTGTTCTAGCTGCATCCTATTGGAAAATAACAACAACAACAACAACAACAACAACAATAATAATAATAATAATAATAATAATAATAAAAAGTTGGAAGGGACCTTGGAGGTCATCTAGTCCAACCCCCTGCTCAGGCAGGAAACCCTATACCATTTCGGACAAATGGCTGTCCAGTCTCTTCTTAAAAACTTCCAGTGTTGGAGCATTCACAACTTCTGGAGGCAGGTTGTTCCACTGGTTAATTGTTCTAACTGTCAGGAAGTTTCTCCTTAGTTCTAGGTTGCTTCTCTCCTTGATTAGTTTCCACCTGTTGCTTCTTGTCCTGCCTTCAGGCGCTTTGGAGAATAGCTTGACTCCCTCTTCTTTGTGGCAGCCCCTGAGATATTGGAACACTGCTATCATGTCCCCCCTCGTCCTTCTCTTCATTAAACTAGACATACCCAATTCCAGCAACCTTTCCTTATATGTTTTAGCCTCCTGTCCCCTATAATATGGTTTATGTTTTCATTATGAACCCCCTCCCCCGAGTTGCTTTATGAGTGAGATGAGAGGTTTCCAGATTTGATATATAAATAAAAAAATGAAAATGAACTGGATAAAATCCAGAAAGATCAAAAAACAGATCTGACAAATATTATAATATTAAAAGTTAACTTAATGAAACAAGCAGCCAGCATTTTCCCTCCCCGCTTTCTGTCTTAACCTTGAGAATAATATTTGTATAAAATTTTCTTTGGCATCTAATATCTAAGTGAACTACAATAGTTTTTTTTTTCAAAATAAAGAGAAAATATCCTTGAATTTTCTAAGTGTGTGTGTGTGTCTAGGAAAAGGGGAAAATGGCAGGCATTGACAGAAGGAAATTGTAGGGAACATGACAATTTGTTCAAACAAAATAATTTTCAGCTTTCCATTTCTGAAACTTCTCAATAATTGAGATCTGGAAGCCTCAAAGGTGAAGTTGTGATAATTTATCCTTGGAGATTTAAAAAAGATATTGAGACTCTAGAAAGAATGCAGAGAAGAACAACAAAGATGATTAGCAGACTGAAGGCTAAAACATATGAAGAAAGGTTACTGGAATTGTGTATGTCTTGTTTACTGAAAAGAAGCATTAGGGGTGACATGATAGCAGTGTTCCAATATCTAAAGAGCTGCCACAAATAAGAGGAGGTCAACTTATTTTCCAAAGCACCTGAAGGCAGAATAAGAAGGAATGGATGGAAACTAATCAGGGAGAGAGCCAACCTGAAATAAGGAGAAAATTCCTGACAGTTAGAACAATTAATCAGTGGAACAACTTACCTCCAAAAGTTGTGGTTGCTCCATCTCTGCAGGTTTTTAACAAGAGACTGGACAGACACTTGTCTGAAATGGTACAGGGTTTCCTGCTTGAGCAAGGGGTTGGACTAGAAGACCTCCAAGGTCCCTTCCAACTCTGTTATTCTGTTAAAAATAGGGAAATCAAATGTTATGAAAATGATATTTCTGGTTTAGACTTCGCCAAGTTGCAAGGCATTTGTTTTTAAAAAAACTTGGCAGTTAATATGTTTGGAGACTTAAATGAAGATTTTGCTGTGATAATAGCATATCTGTAGATTAGGAAATGTTTCAGGGCAAGATTCGTTCTTATAGCTTTTGAATTATATTTGCGTCTGGTCGATGATGGTCTGTTAATACTTGTTATTGTGGACCTGTGAATATTGATCATTATATATTAAAACAGATTTCAAAATGTGTATTAAATAATTTCAAAACACTAAATGTAAAGTGGCTATGCTATGCATTAGGTGAATTTATAACCTTTTTTAGATAAATCACAGCAAAGAGTGTAAGATAGAATCCATGAAGAAAAGCAGCAGGAACATTTTAGCATCTTCAGAATGTATATATTGGTTCCCCTTAAAATTATGCTTCTTTCCTACTTGCTTTTGCAAACATAAATGCAGTAGATACAGGTATGTGACTCTTGTACCCCCATTATATTTTCATTTTTATTGTGCATTGATAAGAATATTAATATATTATAGCTATACAGATCTGCAAACAGTATAATCTGTCTGTCTGATTGCCAGTCTTTCTACTATAATGGGGTGGGATCTTCTATCTATAGGGAAGGGGGCAGTGGTGGGATTCAAATATGTAAACAACCGGTTCTCTGTGTGGATGGCGCTTCCGGAAGTCCATTCTGGGCCTGGGCAACAAAAAATTAGCTACCGGTTCTGCCGAAGTGGTGCAAACTGGCTGAATCCCACCACTGGAAGGGGGTCTTTCCACCTGTAAGGAACATCTGATCCAGAAGAGGAATTGTGTTAGAAGAATGGAGATGACATTCCCTCTTCCAGAATGGAGAAGTGGCTATCCCCATTTCCAGAATGGTTGAGAAGGTACAGAGTGAGATCTCCACGAAGCTACAGAGTGAGATCTCCACTTTCTAGGTATATGAATACACAGAGCAAGAGAGACACATTCACATAATCTACCTAACCCCATGCATCTCATTAATGTCTACATTTTTCCTCTGATGGCCAAATAAGCAAATCTTTAGGCTTATTTGTTACGTTAGATCCTTTTTGTTACATAACATTAAGTGTTTTACAGAGATATGTAATTTTTATTTATTAAATTTCTACACTGCCCATTTCACCTAAATGACTCTGAGTGATTTACAACTCATTTATATGTCTAAAGATAATACCTAAAAATGTCACCAGCATATATTTTCATTGCTAACCCTTTTTTTTTCCTTCAGAACATTGGCATCACTGGCCCCCATTGTTATCCTTCAGCTGGAAATTTTCTGTAGGAATCATAAGAATTAAGCCATGGATGTACTTAGGATCACCTTTTTATTACACACTTCTAATTAGTGGATATCTGTTTCTACTTGGGAATGTTTATCTCTGCATCCATGAAGAGATACTGAGTACTGAAAAAGGGTAAATAGGAATTACAAAAAGCATGAGTGCTGCAGCTCCAAACATCTGGAAACCTGAATTGGCAACAGTGTAGAGCAGAATAAGAGTCTGAATATGTGAATGAAGGTGTAGATGGTCTACCTTTCTGTGGCAGACAACTGCAAGAGAGGAAAAATATCCTTATTCTGAAACTGAATTTGTCCTTTGACTCTAATAGTCAGCTTTTACAGTTTGAGCATGGTCTGCATTCAAATAAACTAGACTCCCCCCAAAAGGGTGCTTTCCATAATTCCAGGTTGTTGGGAATTTTGTAAATAGAAGTCCAGAGACATGTGGAGGATGTGACTATAATAAGACATTGATGTCAAACAATATGTTTGACGTTCTAGTGCTGTGCTCAACCATACAGGGGATCCCACCACAATGGAAAAACATATTACAGCGTTACAAAAAGAAACCATTCTGAATGTTATTTTGGCATTTTATTTTTCCCCTTCATAATATTGGTGAGCTAACTATATTTTCTTCTTGAACCTTTACATAAAACCCAGACAAACAAAGGAGGAATGAAGAAGGACAACACAACCTCTTGGGTGGAATTTGTTCTTGTTGGACTTCAGCATCAAAGGTCACCCACCATTTTTCTTGGTTTCATCCTCCTCATGTTTGTAATTGCTCTTGCTGGAAATAGTCTTCTTCTGTTGGTGGTTAAAATGAGCTCCAGTCTTCAGACACCAATGTATTATTTCCTCAGTCAGTTGGCTTTTATGGACCTTTGCCAAATCCTCTCAATTGTTCCTCAAATGACAGCCCATTTTGTAAGCCAAAGATACACTATTTCACTATACCGATGTGTTTTTCAGATTTTCGTCACGCTATTTATGGGAGGATCAGAGTGCCTGATCCTTGCAGCCATGTCCTATGATAGGTATGTGGCTGTTTGCAGGCCTTTACAGTATGCAACTCTTATGAGGAGCAAAATCTGTCACATCATATCACTAGCTGCCTGGTTCTGGTCTTCAGTGCAGGCTTTGAACTGCTCCCTTTATGTCCTGCCTCTTCCCTATTGCAAGTCCAATGTGATTAGCCATATCGCTTGTGAGTATACAGCCCTCATACAGTTGTCTTGTTCTGACAATTCTGCATTCGAAAGATCAGTATACCTCGGAACGTTCCTGGTCTTTCTTATCCCTGTCTCAGTCATTCTTGCTTCCTACCTGGCCATTCTCCTGCAAGTCCTGAGGTCGCGTTCCTCTGAAAGGAGCCACAAAGCCTTGGGCACTTGCTTGTCCCACTTGTGCGTGGTGGGCCTCTTCTACGGAGCAGCCATTTTGACCTACATGACACCCATTCCATCCTATTCAGCGCAGAAGGCCATGATCAATTCTCTTTTTACTACCATCATTCCTGCCACAATGAATCCTTTCATCTACAGCCTGAGGAACCAGGATGTCTTGGCAGCCCTGAGGAAACTCTTTGCAAAGTATACTTCAATTCAGTGAATGAGGGTACGGATAAAAAGAAGGCTGCTGATATGCTTCTTTGCGAACCTAATGGCCAATTCAGTATCTACAATGAAAAAAATGTCATCAAAACATTTGTCTAAAAATATTTTAATTTAAATTGCAAATTGAAATTGGTAGAAGTGGTGCAAAAGATAGCTGTGCAATATAGGGCTTGGTTGGTCATTTTTCATTTCTTTTGCCTCGTATGATAGTTATTTAGATGCTTAGCTACTTCTTTGTCCTAGTGCTATGGCTGAAATTTGGGGACAATAAATATGGTTTTTTACTATACAAAATTATTGTAAAGACTACTATAGAAATGTATGTAAAGTGCTTTGATCACCTAAGCATTCATAGATGATAGATAGATAGAATGTGATAGATAGAAGAGAGAGAGAGAGAGAGAGAGAGAGAGAGAGAGAGAGAGAGAGAGAGAGAGAGAGAGAGAGAGAGAGAGAGAGAGAGAGAGAGTACTGCCATGTATCTAATGTGTCTGGTATGCTATTCAGTCTCCGAGACATTCCACACATAGTGGCAGAGTGTAAGATACAGGCAGGAACTTACACAATCAAATAGCTGGCATTGTGTACAGGAACATCTGTTCAATGTATGGGCTAGGGTTTCCTGCCTGAGCAGGGGGTTGGACTAGATCAGGGCTTTTCAACCAGTGGTATGCGTACCACTTGTGGTACTTTGCCACATGGCAGATGGTACGCGATTGCTAGCCAAGTATAGCAGGGGCGGGGAATGAGCCGAAGTGAGCCAAGCCTGAGGGAGAGGCAGCTGCAGCTGCATGACTGTCTGGGTTCGGCAAAAACCCCAGGAGCCAGCAGGGCTCCAGCTGATTGGCTCCAGTTGATTGGTGCTTCCAGAAGCAACTCGGAGCTGGAGGTGAACTGTAGAAAAAGGGGGGGGAAGAGAGGAGAGGCTATAAAACAGGGGTGTCAAACTACCGGCCAGTGGGCCGGATGCGTCATCCAGAAGCCACACCCACCCCATTGCCAGCAATGGCAAAACTGTCCCGATACGTTGCGCGATGTCACATGACGTTGCGAGTTTGACATGTCTGTTATAAAAGAACGTGATTTGGGTGGGGGAAGGGGAAAAAAGATAGCAGGAAAGGTTTAATCCTTTTAAACAAATTTAATGAGTTTTACCCCCTTTAATTGAGTCTGTCTGTGGCTTTTAGAAAGTTTTCTTTGAAGGTAAACAGGCTTAATTTAAAGCTAAAGCTTTTCGCAATTCCCTGAGCGTTTCAGTCTAGGATTGCAACATTGGGACATGTGACACGCCTGAGGCAGCTTCAAGAGGGAAAAAAATGGAGTTTGTGTTTCTTTATTTTATTTTCTTTCTTTGCACTTGATTCCTGTGTCTTTAAGGGTACAGGGAAGGGATTGGGGGTGTGTGCATTCTTACTACACTGTGGGAAAGAGGAAGGCCAACCAGTTAGCTCAGGAGCCTACAAACTTAGCAACTTTAAGACCTGTGAACTTCAACTCCCAGAATTCCTCAACCAGCCATGAGGGCTGAGGAATTCTGGGAGTTGAAGTTCATAAGTCTTAAAAGTGTCAAGTTTGAAGACCCCTGAACTAGCTGGTAGTGGTGCATATTAATAAACATGGATAAATTCATCATACATTTGTCAGTGCAAAGGAAAAGTGATTCAGCAAAGGAACAGCCAGCGAAGAAATTAAAACTGGTACTTTTTTACTTTTTTTCTACAGTTTGTAATATTTTATTAGATTATAGAATAAAATACAAAAATACAAAAGCAAATAATATGACACAGTGGGGAGGAAAAAGGGCGGAAAAGTGAGGGGGAGAAGGGAAAAAGAACATACTTCCTCGGTTGCAGTAGAAGGAAGCATTAACACTGAACCTCAACTTTTTACTTTTCCATAATATTATAAATTAGCCATTTCTATAACAACAAATGAATCTAATCAGTAAAACCCAACCTCCCCTTTTTTAGTCATCACTTTTTGACATCTTGCTAAGCACTGGTGGTACTCAAATATTGTCATGTCGTAAAAGTGATACAATCTGTGAAAATGTTGAAAAGCCCTGGACTAGATGACCTCCAAGGTCCCTTCCATCGTCGTCGTCATCATCATCATCATCATCATCATCATCATCATCATCATCATTACTGAATGGGCAACTTTAATTGAAAAAATGTTAGCCGCAAGGACTGCGTTAAAGGAACACATCAATTTCCTAGAGAGATACTGGCTTCTTTCTAGGATGTTTTTAGGCACAGATAAAATAGCATCTGGGAATTTGAATTAATGACTTTTTAAAGTTTATTCTATACTTTTGGTTCTCTATTAATGAATTCAGGGTTTCAAAGTGATTCCTGATATTCTCTGTGAAATATTGAGTCTATGCACAAAGTCAAAACATGGGAATCGACTGGCTTTCTTCTTTTTTTTTTACCATGCCTTGGAACTTGCCCATGAGCAGTTTGTGATCTGTTCCCATCGTCAGCACCTGGCCATATCTTTGATGCTATAATGGATCTCTTCCAAATCCTATGTGCAACATTATGGAAGCACAAGCAATAGAACACAGTCAAACTAGAATCTTGGACTTTAAGAGAGCTAATTTCAATAAACTTAGAGAGGGCATGGGAAGGATTCCATAGATAAGAATCCTCAAGGGGAAAACAACTCAAGCAGCTTGGGAAATTTTGAAAAGTGAGATAATAAAAGCTCAGTCTAGCACAATACCAACAAAGAAGAAAAATAACAGCTCTCAAAAGAAACCAGCATGGCTGCATAAAGAACTCTCTGATAAATTGAAAGATAAAAAGGACAAGTATAAAAAGTGGAAAGAGGGGCACATAACTAAGGCAGAATATCAGCAAATAGCCCGAGCGTGCAAAGATGAAGTGAGGAAAGCTAAGTCTCAAAATGAAATAAGGCTTGCGACCCAAAAAAAGCTTCTTTCAACATGTAAAAAACAAGAAAAAAGTGAAGGAAATGATTGGTCTATTAGTGGGGGAAAGTGGCAAGAAGGTGACAAGCAACAGGAAGAAAGCAGAAGTATTTAATTCATTTTTTGCATCTGTCTTTACACAAAGGGAAAAAACAGACCAACCTATCAAAAACAGTGCCATAAAAAACAGAATAGAAACACAAGTTAAGATAGGCAAGAAAATGGTAAATGAGCATCTGTCCAGCCTAGACGAGTTCAAATCACCAGGACCAGATGGATTACACCCCAAGGTTCTCAAAGAACTGGCAGATGTGATCTCAGAACCACTGAACTATATTTTTCAAAGATCCTGGAGCACTGGGGAACCACCAGAGAACTGGAAAAGAGCTGATGTAGTTCCCATCTTCAAAAAAGGGGAAAAAATGGATCCAGGAAATTACAGACCTATCAGCCTGACCGCAATACCTGAGAAGATTCTGGAAAAGATAATCAAACAACGACTCAGCGAACACCTAGGGGCAAACAAAGTCATTACTAAAAGCCAACATGGGTTTGTCAAAAACAGATCATGCCAGACAAATCTTATTGCATTTTTTGACCAAGTGACAAACTTAGTGGACCAGAGGAATGCTGTCGATATAATAATTTACTTGGACTTCAGTAAGTAGTCTTTGATAAAGTAGATCACAACCTACTACTTGATCAGATAGAAAAATGTGGGTTAGACCAGGGCTTTTCAACCTTTTCACCCATTGTACCACTTTTAGGATATGGCAATATCCGAGTACCACCAGTCGCCTAGTAAGATGTCAAAAACTTGACCAAAAAAAGAGGGAAAAAGTGATAAAGTACAGGTAGTCCTTGACTTACAACAGTTTGCTTAATGACTGTTCAAAGTTACAATGGCACTGAAAAAAGTGCCCCCCCAAGCCACAGCCGAGCAAGACACCTGCCTGCCCACCTGACGGTGCTCTTCCTCCTGTTTGAGGTTTTCATTGTTGTGAGCATTTCTGTTGAGGATTGGTAGCGGAGGTGGGGTGGGGGGGTGTTTGGTTTTTATTCCCCCCGTCTTCTGGGTGGTTGCAGCAGGTTTTGGTCACTTCACATGACCCTGGGACACTGTGACCATCATAAATATGAATCAGTTGCCAAGCATCTGAATGTAAATCACAAGACCCTGGAGATGCTGCAACATTCCAGCTGATCGGCACTTCTTCTGGGCTCAGCAGAAGCGCCAGGATCAGCGCCGAGGTCCAGCTGGAGACTGCCACTGATCCTGGTGCTTCCACTGACCCCTGACAGCCTCGAAGAAGCACCGATCAACTGGAAAGCGGCACTGATCCTGGTGCTTCTGCTGAGCCCTGACAGCCCTGCAGCTCCAGCCATCTCTCACTCAGGCTTGTGCGGTGCTGTCACACTGTACTCAGCATGTGGTCCTCAATGGAACTGCATCTACATGAAGGGAAGTGTGTAGCGAGATGGCCCAGGGCTCTGTTCTAGGCCCGGTGCTCTTCAACATCTTCATCAACGATTTGGATGAGGGGATAGATGGGGAACTCATCAAATTTGCAGACGACACCAAGCTGGCAGGAATAGCCAACACTTCAGAAGACAGGCTTAAGATACAGGAGGATCTGGACAGACTTGAACACTGGGCGCTATGTAACAAAATGAAATTCAATGGTGAAAAAAGTAAGTTTCTATATTTAGGCAAGAAAAACCAAATGTACAGGTATAGTATAGGGGGTACCTTGCTCAATAGTAGTAACTGTGAGAGGGATCTCGGAGTCCTAGTGGACAATCACTTAAATATGAGCCAGCAGTGTGCTGCAGCTGCCAAAAAAGCCAACACAGTGCTGGGCTGCATTAACAGAGGGATAGAATCAAGATCACATGAAGTATTAATACCACTTTACAATGCCTTGGTAAGGCCACACTTGGAATATTGCATCCAGTTTTGGTCACCACGATATAAAAAAGATGTTGAGACTCTAGAAAGAGTACAGAGAAGAGCAACAAAGAACGGTTGCTGGAATTGGGTATGTCTAGTTTAATGAAGAGAAGGAGGAGGGAGGACATGATAGCAATGTTCCAATATCTCAGGGGCTGCCACAAAGAAGAGGGAGTCAAACTACGTATTCTCCAAAGCGCCAGAAGGCAGGACAAGAAGCAAAGGGTGGAAACTAATCAAGGAGAGAAGCAACCTAGAACTAAGGAGAAACTTCCTGACAGTTAGAACAATTAACCAGTGGAACAACCTGCCTCCAGAAGCGATGAATGCTCCAACACCGGAAGTTTTTAAGAAGAGACTGGACAGCCATTTGTCCGAAATGGTATAAGGTTTCCTGCCTGAAAAGGGGGTTGGACTAGATGACCTCCAAGGTCCCTTCCAACATTATTATTATTATTATTATTATTATTATTATTATTATTATTATTATTATTATTATTATTATTATTATTATTGTTGTTGTTGTTGTTGTTGTTGTTGTTGTTGTTGTTGTCGTTGTCGTTGTCGTTGTCATTGTCATTGTTATTATTATTATTGTTATTATTAGTTTTCTATATGATTGTTTGGGTAGTATTCCTGTATAAAGGTATCATTTTGGTTATTTGAAGAATGTGTTAGCTATAAAGCAATCATTGGAGGAGTAGAAATTGATAAGTGGATATCTGGCTTCATTTCAGTGTCCTACACCCTACAATCTAACTTCATTTTCCTCTTTAATGTTTCCAACTTTGACATTCCCATCTTCAATCACAAATAGCATATCTTATGTATACGTTCTGTCAATTTAAAAATTGAACTTGATCATAAAACACATCAACCCACTTTCAGTTATTTCAGCGAGCTGGGGATCGGACAACATAAAACAGTGATGGCGAACCATTTAGAGACTGAGTGCCCAAAGTGCAACCCAAAACCCACTTATGCATCGTTGAGTGCCAGTGGGTGTGGCCCATTGGCAGGGTGTGGCCAATTGGGTGGGCGTGGCCCATTGGGTGGGCGTCGCTGCGGTGGTAACGGCAGACTGGGTGGGACTAAAAAGTTCAATCAATCAATTCCAACTTTGCAAGATCTTTTTTTTTCCTGCAAGAAGTTGAAATTGATTGAACTTTTTTTTTTTGCACACTACGGCGGAGGCCTAAAGCGAAAAGGTTTTATAAAACCAGCTGAAGGCTTAGGACTGGAGCGACAGCATGCATGCCCACAGAGAGGGCTCTGAGTGCCGCCTCTGGCACCTGTGCCATAGGTTCGCCACCACTGACATAAAAGATGACCTTGGATGTCCCTTCCATTTTTTTTTGGCATTCTAAGTTTGTTAATTCCCCTCCTTGAGGGAGATGGATGGTCTAGAAACATGAAATATAAACAAACAAATAAAAAGAGTTCAGCACAAAGAGCAAAATTTTTGCTTTTGAGGGTGCTTTCAATTAACATCAGTGATGCATATTTGCATGAATGGAAGAAGTTGAAACTGGTAGAGGTGAGCAAGCTAGTGAAAAGGTTGTGTGTGGGGTTCCATTGCAGGTCAACATCCATTCATGCTCTGGCCCCTCTATATATGCATACCCATTGCTTGCTCAAACCTAATTCATAGTAGACTGCTGCTTATTTACTCCAAAGGAAAATAAGCAGAAAAAAGTTGTGGTCCATCTCTACTATAACACCTGGACTTCCACAGGTTGCTATCAAATCATCTCAAAAGTGTGTGATATAGTAAAGATTGTTTTCTGGGCAAATATGCAAAATATGCAGTTTTGTATATACCATGCAAAAATTAAAGAGCTATTTTTTCAATTTCTCTCCTTCATTCCACTAGCTACTACCAATTAATAATAGTAAGCAAATGAGAGGAAAAGTAGGGTTGAAGGATCAGCAGATAGGAGAACGAGAATTCTGGAGAAAAGTGCATATGGCTTGGAGACGTAGATGGATATGGATTGGTTTACAAATTATCATTGTTCATTACCATGGTGATGGCAATATCATCTTTTTAAAAATCTAATTTGAGCCAAGGAGAGCTTGGTTGACTCAGAATGTCAGATTTTTACATCTTTATTACAACTTTAACAATAGAATTAGAATATGCTCAGGAAAAACGAATGTCTACCTTCATCAATACTTCCATCTGAATTTATCTCTGTAGAGCAACCTATAGTTAGTGCCAATAAAATCATTTACTCTGTTTGCATTTTCCAAATAATTTCTTGAGTGCAGATAAGACGTCTTGATTCCTCAGGCTGTATATGAAAGGATTCATGGTGGCAGGGACGATGGTAGTAAATACGGTATTAATCATAGACCTTTCAGCAGAATAAGAAGAAGTCATATAGGTTAGAATGGCTGCTCCATAGAAGAAGCCCACCACGCAGAGATGGGACAGACAGGTTGTCAAGGCCTTGTGGCTCCTTTCTGAAGATTGTACCCTCACAACTTGTAGGAGGATAGCAATGTAGGAGGAGAGGATGACTGAGATGGGAATGAGCAGTACCAGGAAATTTCCAACATAAGTTGTTCTTTTAAAACGAGAATTATCTGAACAAGAGAGTTGTATAAGGGCTGGATAAACACATATATAATGTTTAATTACATTGGATTTGCAGTAGGGAAGGGGCAGGACATAAAGAGAGCAAGTGAGTGCCTGGACAGTAGACCAACCCCAGGCCATCACTGACATCACATGAAGGATGCTTTTCCTCATGAGGATGGGATATTTCAAAGGTTTGCAGATGGCCACATACCTATCATAAGACATCGTAGCCAGGATGAGGCATTCTGCGCCTCCTAAAAGCAAAGTTGCAGTAATTTGAGCAACACATCCGTAGAGTGAAATTGTATACCTCTTGGTTACAAAACTGACAAATACTTGAGCAACAATGGGGACAATCTGGCAGAGGTCCAATAAAGCTAATTGTCTGAGAAAAAAGTACATGGGAGTGTCAAGAGTAGAGTCAACACTGATTACAATGAGAAGGAGACAGTTTCCAATAATTGCAATAAAGAACATGAAGCCAATAGCAACCAGAAAAATTGTGGGTGATTTTTGATATTGAAGTCCAAGTAGAAGAAATTCTTTCCATGATGAGGTATTCTTTTCCTCCATCCCTTTTTCATGTATCCAGGGCCACAATTCTATGGTCACAGCACTGTATAAGCAATAATATAGACAAGTTTATACTTGAAGAACATGGAATATTACATTATAGTAAACTAGAAGTTTGGAATAAATGAAAGTAAGCATTCATGTCCCCTGTCATCTTTCTACTCTCTCTTCCTATATTCAATAATAATAATAATAATAATAATAATAATAATAATAATAATAATAATAATAATAATAATAATAATAATAATAATAATAATAATAATAATAATAATAATAATAATAATAATAATAATAATAGTAAAGTTGGAAGGAACCTTGAAGGTCATCTAGTCCAACCCCCTGCTCAGGCAGGAAACCCTATACCATTTCAGACAAATGGCTGTCCAGTCTCTTCTTAAAAACTTCCAGTGTTGGAGCATTCACCGCTTCTGGAGGCAGGTTGTTCCACTGGTTAATTGTTCTCACTGTCAGGAAGTTTCTCCTTAGTTCTAGATTGCTTCTCTCCTTGATTAGTTTCCACCCGTTGCTTCTTGTCCTTGGTGTTCCCTTGAGTGCCTCCTGCCGCTTATTTTAACATTCAGACTTCAAAAATCTGTTCACTGGAACCAATTCACTACTTGGTTCATTAATCGAGAACATATTTCTCAATCTGAAATCCTGATTCTATCTCTCTTTTAACATTGCATTTTTTACAAACCATTTTTATAAACAGGTTGTGTGTGTTCCACTTCTTTGGGTATTATTCTTGCCATGACAATAGCTTAAAAATGTAGAAGCTGTTTTGCATCACATGGAGACATCGATAGGGGCAAATGGGCATAATCCGTGGCTATACTAAGGAAGAGCTTATACTTCAGTGCTGTACAGTTGCAAATTGTGAATAATTACATCACAGGATGTGAAATAATCATCTCTTGAAACACCTTAAAAGAAGAAGCTCTTTGTAGGAATATTCTGTGTTTGTGGAATTAGCAAACTTTGCCTGTTCTTATATCACTACACATGTTGTAGTGTGTGCTGAAAGAATATCAACTGCATTGGAGATAAACAAAGAAATACACAGACACAGATATATGTACACATGCAGGCATAGAGTACATGCATACATAGGGTGCAATGTAACCTCAATATCCCTGTGCTCACAGAACACCAATTTCATTGGAGATAAACAAACAAATTCACACACACACACATATATAGACATACATGAACGCATATAGCACAAAGTGACTTTTTAATGTAACATCAGACTAAAATGTTTCTAAAGATGTTTTCTACACAAATTTTTCCCACTCTTGCCTTCCAAGCACAACATCCTAACGGACTTTATTTACTGTACACTAATTAAAAATTGTCTCAAAAAGTACTGTTTTACAAAAAACAATCTGCGAAAGTAGTGAGCTTGATGGCTGCTTTGTCTCCCAGCACTGAGATCCATGGAAAATTGCTGACAAGGAGCAGCTGTCTGGACCATATGGGAATGATCACCTTTCCTCACTTTGTCTGGAGAAGTTTAGAGAAACCATGGTCAGCATCTCTGCTCTCTCAGAGACATGTTTAACTTGCCATTCCTGCACTAGAAGTCCCCAGCCATGGGACTTTTCTATGCTGCTAAGGCAACAGGCCCAGTGACCACTATAACGGTTTATGCCAATAAAAGACACTTTGTTGCACCTATTAGGAAAGAAGGAAGGAAAAAAGAAAGAAAGAAAGAAAGAAAGAAAGAAAGAAAGAAAGAAAGAAAGAAAGAAAGAAAGAAAGAAAGAAAGAAAGAAAGGGGAGAGTGGGGAGGAAGGACTGGAGAGAAGGAAGGAAGGAAGGAAGGAAGGAAGGAAAGAAGGAAGGAAGGAAGGAAGGAAAAAGGTAGGGGAGAGCAAGGAGGGAGGGAAGGAGAGAGAGAGAAGGAAGGAAGGACAAAGAGAGAGAGAGAGAGAGAGAGAGAGAGAGAGAGAGAGAGAGAGAGAGAGAGAGAGAGAGAGAGAGAGAGAGAGAGGAAGAGAACATTCTTTTTCAATGTATATAAGATTTTATAAAAAGAGCCATATGGATCAGCGAAACAACCCATCCAGCCCAGCATTCAGTGTCCCACTCAGGCCAGTCAGAAGCATGGACACGAGAGTAATGGCCCACTTCATTACCTTCCCTAGCAGCTGCTACTCAAGGTAGACATTCCAGCTGGTCATCTGTGATTCCTGAAGCAACAAGCACTCATCCGTATCACAATCCAGGAACAGCTCAGCCTCCCATGAATCTCTCCGGATGGAGATTACATCATTTCTTTTCACCTCTGAGCTGGTTGGACCATTAGTGCAAATGAGGACCTGGAGATGAAGGGAAAAGTCTTCAGATCATTTTCCCTAATCAAGCTATCGTTTCAAAGCAAAAAATTTGCAACTGTTTTTTTTAATGCAAACAAGTTCCAACTCCTGAAACTAACACCTAAATAATTTCTAGCATTCATATGACTCAGGCATAACTCTCTAAGGAGACCAAGTTAATTTTTCCTTTAGGGAAATAGGCATTGAGAATTAAATTATGATGCAATTCAAAAATCTCCTCTTTTTATATTTTAAATATCTTCACATCTTGGGTTCATGTGAATTTTTGACAACTAAAAAAATGCCTCTTCATATTTTTCTATTTCCTAGAATAGTCCACCAGGGCTTACATATCCTTATAATAACAGCTGAATTCCATTTATCTTGTCCATCCTTTGTTCTTCTTTTGGGAAGATTCTATCACACTTTCATAAAAACTTATCTTGCTCAGTTTAATAAGAAGTAGATTTTTTTTTCTAAGCTCACACCTCTTTTGTGGACCCTTTTGATTAATTTTGACTTTAGAAATGAATTATGTAAAGGGGGTCTATGTCTCCGCTCTCTTCCCTATAGAAAGGGATAATGTTTAAAATATGCAAAGGATGAAACCAAATTTGATGTGGTGGTAGAATCCAAAAAAAAAAGAGATTAAGTTTGAAAATAGAATGAATAAAGTCAAGGACTAGAAACAAACAAAAAAAAACCTCAAAAAAATTGTCAAGAGCATTCGAGTGGGAGAGGCATGTGGGCTTTAGAGAAGCAAAATGTATGGAATTTGGGGATGGGGGCAAGCTAGAAGACCATAACCCAAATGGATGTTCCAGAGAGAACTGAAAGACCAGATTAGCTATATGTGGTCAAATTAGGCAATTATCCCCTCCACAAAACACTATCCTGGGGATTTAGAAGGCCAAGGAATGCTGGGGATTGAACCACATGCAAGATAACTTCTGGTGCCTCTTCCAATTCTGTGATTTTTTGGGGGGCAATATAAGTTTGATAATTCCACTCCTTGGGGGAGATAGGTGGTCTAAAACATGAAATATAAATAAACAAAGAAAGAAATATAGAATTCAGCACATAGAGCAAAATGTTTTATTTTTGAAGATGCTTTCAATTAATGAGGGGAAAAGGCAGAGGTTCATGAAAATCAGTGACGCATATTTGCATGTATGGAAGAAGTTGGAATTGGTAAAGGTGAGCAAGCTAGTGAGAAGGTTGTGTGTGGGGTTCCATTGCAGGTCAACATCCATTCATGCTCTGGCCCCTCAATCTATGCACACCCATTGCTTGCTCAAACCTAATTCATATTAGACTGCTGCTCATTTACTCCAAAGAGTAATACGTATTTTCAGGAGAAAAACAATATGGTCCATCTCTACTATAACCAACTGGACTTCCACAGATTGCTATCAAATCATCTCAAAAATGTGTGATATAGTAAATATTTCTGGGCAAATATGCAAGGGAATTGTTTTCTGGGCAAATATACAAAATATGCAATTTTGCTTGCTCAAACCTAATTCATAGTAGACTGCTGCTCATTTACTCCAAAGAGAAATAAGCAGAAAAAAGATGTGGTCCATCTCTACTATAACACCTGGACTTCCACAGGTTGCTATCAAATCATCTCAAAAGTGTGTGATATAGTAAAGATTGTTTTCTGGGCAAGTATGCAAAATATGCAGTTTTGTATATACCATGCAAAAATTAAAGAGCTATTTTTTCAATTTCTCTCCTTCATTCCACTAGCTACTACCAATTAATAATAGTAAGCAAATGAGAGGAAAAGCAGGGTTGAAGGATCAGCAGATAGGAGAACGAGAATTCTGGAGAAAAGTGCATATATGGCTTGGAGACGTAGATGGATATGGATTGGTTTACAAATTATCATTGTTCATTACCATGGTGATGGCAATATCATCTTTTTAAAAATCTAATTTGAGCCAAGGAGAGCTTGGTTGACTCAGAATGTCAGATTTTTACATCTTTATTACAACTTTAACAATAGAATTAGAATATGCTCAGGAAAAACGAATGTCTACCTTCATCAATACTTCCATCTGAATTTATCTCTGTAGAGCAACCTATAGTTAGTGCCAATAAAATCATTTACTCTGTTTGCATTTTACAAATAATTTCTTGAGTGCGGATAAGACGTCTTGATTCCTCAGGCTGTATATGAAAGGATTCATGGTGGCAGGGAAGATGGTAGTAAATACGGCATTAATCATAGACCTTTCAGCAGAATAAGAAGAAGCTGAAGTCATATAGTTCACAATGGCTGCTCCATAGAAGAAACCCACCACGCAGAGATGGGACAGACAGGTTGTCAAGGCCTTGTGGCTCCTTTCTGAAGATTGTACCCTCAGAACCTGAAGGAGGATAGCAATGTAGGAGGAGAAGATGACTGAGAGGGGAAGGAGAAGGACTAGGAAACTTCCACCATAACTTATTCTTATAAAAATAGAATTATCTGAGCAAGAGAGTTGTAGAAGGGCTGGATAAACACATATATAATGCTTAATCACATTGGATTTGCAGTAGGGAAGGGGCAGGACATAAAGAGAGCAGGACAGTGCCTGGAGACTAGACCAAAACCAGGCCACCACTGACATCACATGAAGGATGCTTTTCCTCATGAGGATGGGATATTTCAAAGGTTTGCAGATGGCCACATACCTATCATAAGACATCGTAGCCAGGATGAGGCATTCTGCTCCTCCTAAAATCAAAGTTACAGTAATTTGAGCAATACATCTGTAGAGTGAAATTGTATATCTCTTGATTACAAAACTGACAAATGCTTGAGGAACAATGGAGACAATCTGGCAGAGGTCCAATAAAGCTAATTGTCTGAGAAAAAAGTACATGGGAGTGTCAAGAGTAGAGTCAACACTGATTACAATGAGAAGGAGACAGTTTCCAATAATTGCAATAAAGAACATGAAGCCAATAGCAACCAGAAAAATTGTGGGTGATTTTTGATATTGAAGTCCAAGTAGAAGAAATTCTTTCCATGATGAAGTATTCTTTTCCTCCATCCCTTTTTCATGCATCCAGGGCCACAACTTTATGGTCACAGCACTGTATAAACAATAATATAGACCGGTTTATACTTGAAGAACATGGAATATTAAATGATAGTAAACTAGAAGTTTGGAATAAATGAAAGTAAGCATTCATGTCCCCTGTCGTTCTTCCACTCTCTCTTCCTATATTCAATGATTATTTGTAATCCTTGGTGTTCCCTTGAGTGGCTCCTGCCACTTTTTTTAACATCCAAACTTCAAAGATCAATTCACTGGAACCAATTCATTACTTGGTTCTTTAATTGAGAACATATTTCTCAATCTGTAATCTCTTGTTTAACATTGTATTTTTTACAAACCATTTTTATAAACAGGTTGTGCGTGTTCCACTTCTTTGGGTATTATTCTTGCCATGACAATAGCTTAAAAAATGTAGAAGCTGTTTTGCATCACATGGAGACATCGATAGGGGCAAATGGGCATAATCCGTGGTTATACTAAGGAAGAGCTTATCTTTCAATGTTATACAGTTGCAAATTGTGAATAATTACATCACAGGATTGGAGATAAACAAATATACACACAGAGATATACGTACGCATGCAGACATATAGTACATGCATACATAGGGTGCAATGTAACCTCAATATCTCTGTGCTCACACAACACCAATTGCATTAAAGATAAACAAACAAATTCACACATACACACATATATACACATACATGAACGCATACAGCATAAAGTAACTTTATTAATGTAACATCAGAACAAAATGTTTCTAAAGATCTTTTCTACACAATTTTTTCCCATTCTTGCCTTCCAAGCACAAAATCCTAACGGACTTTATTTACTGTACACTAATTAAAAAATTGTCTCAAAAAGTACTGTATTACAAAAAACAATCAGAGAAAACTTGCATTTTCTAGTATATCACTAAAGGAGAATATCTGAAAGGGCTGTAATGAGGGATCCTTGGTGCTCTCTGAGCTTGGTGGTTTTCTTGCAGACGTTTCATTACCCAAACTAGGTAACATCATCAGTGCTAGTGACTAGAAAACAATCAAGCTCAGAGAGCACCAAGGACTCCTCTAGCAGATTACGCTTCCAATTTTGCTCGTTTGGTTCGTACTCCAGTTCAACAGTAGAGATATGAGACTGTCAAGGTCTTATTGTGGGGGGAAATCCCCATTTAAATAAGGAATTAAAACATTTGGAAATAGATGCAAGAAAGTGTCTTTTGTTGGCATGAACGGCTACAGTGATCACTGAGCCCTTGCCATAGCAAAACAGAAAATTCCCAAGTCCAGGGACTTCTGGTGGAGAAATGGTGAGTTTGTGAACCTGATTAGAACCCGGTGTCCTTGATTTGCCAAAGTTGTGAGCTTGATGGCTGCTTTGTCTCCCAGCACTGAGATCCATGGAAAACTGCTGACAAGGAGCAGCTGTCTGGACCATATGGGAGTGATCGTCTTTCCTCACTTTGTCTGGAGAAGTTTAGAGAAACCATGGTCAGCATCTCTGCTCTCTCAGAGACATGTTTAACTTGCCATTCCTCCACTAGAAGTCCCCAGCCGTGGGACTTTTCTACGCTGCTATGGCAAGGGGCTCAGTGACCACTATAACGGTTTATGCCAATAAAAGACACTTTCTTGCAACTATTAGGAAAGAAGGAAGGAAGGAAGGAAGAAAGGAAGAAAGAGAAATAAATAAATAAATAAATAAATAAATAAATAAANAGAGAGAGAGAGAGAGAGAGAGAGAGAGAGAGAGAGAGAGAGAGAGAGAGAGAGAGAGAGAGAGAGAGAGAGAGAGAGAGAGAGAGGAAGAAAACATTCTTTTTCAATGTATATAAGATTTTATAAAAAGAGCCATATGGATCAGCGAAACAACCCATCCAGCCCAGCATTCAGCGTCCCACTCAGGCCAGTCAGAAGCATGGACAGGAGAGTAATGGCCCACTTCATTACCTTCCCTAGCAGCTGCTACTCAAGGTAGACATTCCAGCTGGTCATCTGTGATTCCTGAAGCAACAAGCACTCATCCGTATCACAATCCAGGAACAGCTCAGCCTCCCATGAATCTCTCTGGATGGATATTACATCATTTCTTTTCACCTCTGAGCTGGTTGGACCATTAGTGCAAATGAGGACCTGGAGCTGAAGGGGAAAGTCTTCAGATCATTTTCCCTAATCAAGCTATCGTTTCAAAGCAAAAATTTTGCAACTGTTTTTTTAATGCAAACAAGTTCCAACTCCTGAAACTAACACCTAAATAATTTCTAGCATTCATATGACTCAGGCATAACTCTCTAAGGAGACCAAGTTAGTTTTTCCTTTAGGGAAATAGGCCTTGAGAATTAAATTATGATGCAATTCAAAAAATCACCTCTTTTTTATTTTAAATATCTTCCCAGCTTGGGTTCATGTGAATTTTTGACAACTAAAAAATGCCTCTTCATATTTTTCTATTTCCTAGAATAGTCCACCAGGGCTTACATATCCTTATAATAACAGCTGAATTCCATTTATCTTGTCCATCCTTTGTTCTTCCTTTGGGAAGATTCTATCACACTTTCATAAAAACTCATCTTGCTCAGTTTAATAAGAACTAGCTTTTTTTTCTAGGCTAAGACACACACCCCTTTTGTGGACCCTTTTGATTAATTTTGACTTTAGAAATGAATTATGTAAAGGGGGGTCTATGTCCATTCTCTCTTCCCTATAGAAAGGGATAATGTGCAAAATATGCAAAAGATGAAACCAAATTTGATGTGGTGGTAGAATTCAGGAAAAAAAGATTAGGTTTTAAAATAGGATGAATAAAGTCAAGGACTAGAAACAAAAACAAAATCTCATTTTTTTTCTTACTATGGCTTTATAAAGCGGTGATAGTACTTCTCGTGATCTTGATTGTATGCCTCTGTTTATACAACCCAGGATTTTGTTAGCTTTTTTGGTTGCTGCTGTACCCTGCTAGCTCATAGTCAAGTGATCGTCCACAATGACTACAAGGTCCCTCTCACAGTTACTGTTTTTGAGCCAGGTCTCAGCCAATCTGTATTTGTGGCTTTGGTTTTTCCCACCTAAATGTAAGACTTTGCTTTTCTCCACATTGAAACTCATTTTGTTGGATAGCGCCCATTGTTCAAATCTGTCAAGATCTTTTTGGATCCTGTGTTTGTCTTCTGGGGTGTATCACAATCCAGGAACAGCTCAGCCTCCCATGGATCTCTCCGGATGGAGATTACATGATTTCTTTTCACCTATGAGCTGGTCGGACCATTAGTGCAAATGAGGACCTGGAGATGAAGGGGAAAGTCTTCAGACCATTTTCCCTAATCAAGCTATCGTTTCAAAGCAAATAATTTGCAACTGTTTTTGTAATGCAAACATGTTCCCACTGCTGAAACTAACACCTAAATCATTTCTAGCATTCATATCACTCAGACATGCCAGGAATTAAACTCTCCAAGAAGACAGACTTAGTTTTTCCTTTAGGGAAATGGGCCTTGAGAATTTAATTATGGTGCAATTCAAAAATTGCCTCTTCTCATATTTTAAATATCTTCCCAGCTTGGGTTCATGTGAATTTCTGAATAACAACAACAACAGCAACAACAACAACTTTATTATGGTCATAGACCAGCAATAAACATCACATTTTACAATATATTAAAAAAAAGTACTGACATTAATAGTAAATAATAACATCCCTGTTAAGAAAATACATGTTCTCCGAATGTTAGGGTCACTCCCTAGTTTACATGAGTGAAAAGCCGATAAGTATGTGAGTAAATATAATGTTCCAAAAATTATTAGAGATATCTCCAAAAAATTGGCACAAGTTGACGGCTCTGGTTTCTCTTCAGATCATATAAATCTTTTGCCTGACAACTGAAGGAAATGCATCTTCATATTTTTCTATCTCCTGGAATAGTCCACCACGGCTTACATATTCTTATAATAGCACCTGGATTCCATCTGTCTTGTTCATCCATGTTCTTCCTATGGGAAGATTCTAACATACTTTCATAAAAAATCATCCTGCTCAATTTAATAAGAACTAGCCTTTTCCCCCCTAAGCTAAGGCATTCATGCCCCCCCCCCCCCATACTCCATACTGGACCCTTTTGACTAAATTTGACTTTGGAAAGAAATTATGTAAAAGGGGTCCATGTCCATTCTATAAAAAGGATGGGACCAAATTTTGGGGTGGTCGTAGAATCCAGAAAAAGAAAGATTAAGTTTGAAAATAGAATGAATAAAGTCAAGGACTGCAAGGGAAAAAAATCTTTAAAAAAATTTCCCAGAGCATCCAGGTAGGAGAGGCATGTGGATTTCAGGAAAGCAAAATGTAGGAAATTTGTAGATGGGGGCAAGCAAAAAGGCCGTAACCCAAATGCATCTTCCCAGAGAAAACTGAAAGACTGGATTAGCTATATCTGGTCAAATTAGGCAATTACCTCCTCCAAAAAACACTGTCCCAAATGACATTTGTCAGCTCAGTCATAAAAAGATTTAGAAGGCCAAGGAATGCTTGGAAAAGATCCTGGGAAAGAAGCAGGACTCAGGGAGTGTGGTGGTTCACATGGTTAGGATGCTGGGCTGATGATCAAGGTTCAAGACTTGGTTGATGCCGTAGAATGGGGTGAGATTCCGTCACACGCTCCAGCTCCTGCCAACCCACCAGTGCAAAAGCGGGTGACCATACCCATCTATCTATTTTGTGGGCAACTTAACAGGGATATGAAAGGAGCTCCCAGCTGGGCATTCCCCAGGCAGTGGTGATGTTACTGTTCTGTTTTCTACGTGGTTCAGCATTGAAGAGGCAGCAATAGAAACAAGTACTTCTTTATTGAAGGTCAAAACAGAAACTAACAAGCGTTGCTCCACCCCTATTTATACATTCAGCCTTGGGCGGCGTCAGCCAATGAAAGCACGGTATTCTCCCGCTCAAATGCATACTAATTGGTCTTGTAGATAGCAAGTCTGGCTGGCAGGCCACGTGGTCTGCTAACTGTTCCTGCACAGCTCTCAATAACCTGTTTCATAAATTCAACTCAATACATTACAGTTACCATTCAATCCTTTCAACCCAGAAGCGCTTCAGTGGTCACGACATGAATATAGTGGTAGCAGGACTCTAGGAAAGCAAAAGAAATCAATTCCCTAGAAAAAAACCATGTTCACGGAATCCCATCTCTTTACCTTTCAAATGTATGTTGTTTTTGTAGTCCTGCCCATCACCCCATAGTTACACCTTAATGGCCTCACTGACCTCACTAAGCACCAGAGTGGGTGGCTGCATTAAATCTAATAAATAACAACAATGTGCTATATTCAGTGAAATATCTAGCTGCTATATCAAATCACCTGTATATTCTATTTTGGCTGTCATGATTGCATTGTGTCTAGCATGTGATTTCCCTGACACTGTATGCCATATGCTAAATAAATAAATAAATGTATATTCTAATGTGTAATGAAGGATTGAAATCACATCCCTCTTTAGGCTTGTCTTTGCCTCCAGCACTATCAATAAACCAACTGGTGCAATGAGTCTGTAAGGTGGGAAAGATCAGGGCCACATGTCACATTACAATTAAACTGATTTATTGCTCATGCCTATGCACAGGAATCTAGTCAATTAATGTCAGCATTAGTTTGGCACTAATGGAATTAGTGCCAAAGGCTTAATGGAATTCCAGAAGGGTTGGATTTAGACCGCTTGTGGGAACATAATGACTCAAGTCTGATTCCTCTTTTGGCTCCACCCCCCGGGCTCTGACATTTCTTCTCCTATAGTGTCCTGGACATTGAACGAAACCTATTCTTTAAAAATTCTACAACAGCAGACACTGGAACCCTCAGTGTACTAGAATCTTTGACCAACCATGCTTCAGAGAGTAGTCATAGCTATTAGACATGGCAATTATTGCATTCCACATGTATTGTATATCCAATTGTTCCCAACCAGATGCCCTCCAGATACTGGGACAAGTCCCAGAACTTCTAGAAGAATAGAATATAATCTGGTCAATCTTTAGTATTCTAATCAATAGGGCCTTAAGTGATACCAATGAATGAGCATCAAGATGCTATCTGGGAAGTCACTTGCTCCTCTCCATAATAAGCTGCTTCTTATAATATCAAACATGAAATGTGCTGCTTGTATAGGTGGAAAGTGGAGACCCTTTTCTGGAAATGTAAGACCTTAAGAATTGGATGGAATTGCTATACCTGGGCATCATTTACACCTAGATTTGTACTGATTTTTCCTTTAATAGGTTCAATAAGAGACCACAATACCCAGTGTGTTAGAAGACTGTAAACACAACAGAACACAATCTGTTAATATTGAGTGGGCTGTTGATAGCCGGAAATGAATAGTACCTCATTGAGATTAGTCCTCACCCCTGTACATTATTGTAAAAATGTTTCTTAAGCAAAGAGAAATCACAATATTTAGATTTCATAAGGCATTTCAAAACTTTCTAAGTATTTTGCATACATAATCCTTATAGGAGCTCTGCAGGATCATATTATCATATACTGTTTATATTTCAGTTCAGAGAGTGAAGATAAATAAGTAATATTTCTAGGCATACAAAAGACATCATAAGTAAATCAGTGGACAAAATATTCTAGACTCTAGCTGAGGAATGCAATTGTTTGGTTCATGTTTTCAATATTTACGTTGATCAAATAAGACAAACGAAGAATAGGTTTCTATTGTCATTAAGTATTGAAGGTTGCCATAGTGTGAAAAATGGAAGGAAAGTTTATTAGGTATGTTTACCACTTTAACTTGAGCCCACATGTAGCATGGGATAAAATAATAACAGCAAGAACATCTTCGCTCTTACTGGATCAAATGCTGATATTTCAAAAAGAAAATATCCACTATTATGTTGTACCTATCAAGTCACTAAAGCAAATTGGGTTTTCCAAAGATTTTCTTCAGAGCATCCAAAACATCTCGATTCCTCAAGCTATATATGAAGGGATTTGTCATGGCAGGTATGATAGTAAAGAACAGTGTATTAATCATGGCTTCCTGAGGTGAATAAGAGGAAGCAGGTTTCATGTATGTTGCAAGAGAAGTTGTATAGAATATCCCAACTACACACAAGTGAGACATGCAAGTTCCCAAGGCTTTGTGGCTCCTTTCAGAAGATTGTACCCTCACAACTTGGAGGAGGATGGCAACATAGGAGGTGAGGATAACTGAGATGGGGATGAGAAGTACCAGAAAATTTCCAGCATAAGTTGTTCTTTCAAAAGCAGAATTATCTGAGCAAGACAGCTGGATAAGAGCTGGATAATCACACATGTAATGCTTAATCACATTGGACTTGCAATAGGGAAGGGGCAGGACATAAAGAGAGCAAGTGAGCGCTTGGACAGTGGACCAAAACCAGGCTGCCATTGACATCATGTAACAGACACTCCTCCTCATGAGGATGGGATATTGCAAAGGTTTGCAGATGGCTACATATCTGTCATAAGACATGGTTGCCAGGATGAGGCATTCTGCTCCTCCTAAGAGCAAAGTTATAGAAATCTGAACAACACACCCATAGAGTGAAATGGTATACCTCTTAGTTACAAAGCTGACCAATACTTGTGGAACGATGGAGAGAACTTGGCAGAGGTCCATGAAAGCCAACTGACTAAGAAAGAAGTACATGGGAGTCTGAAGTCCAGAGTCTGTTTTAATCAGAAAAATAAGGAGGCAGTTTCCCATCAGAGCAATCAGAAACATGAAGAGAAGCCCCCAAAGGAACAGGGTGGGTGACCACTGATGCAGAAGACCAACCAGAAGAAATTCTCTCCATGAAGTTATGTTCCCCTCTCTCATTCCTCCTTCGCTGCCAAGCTTTTATCTAAAAATATGAAAATAATTTGGGAGAACTTTTGTCATAAACCCGTTGAAATCCACAACTATTGATAGATATTTTCCTCCATCCCTCTGCAGGGGATAGACAATGGCTAAGACAATGGCTAAGACTAAGTTCTAACTGGAGGAGAAACAAAATGGATAGACAATGGCTAAGACATTGTCTATCCATTTTGTTTCTCCTCCAGTTAGAACTTCAGTTAGAACTGAGGAAGCTTCTTGGATGAGAAGTGAAACATTTCCAAAGGAAATAAATAAGAAAGTCCTGTTGCGTTTTGGAAAAAGCACCTTTAGAACAACCATGACCTGGATGGTTGAGACTCTCTGTAGACCTCTTGCCTATCTAGTTCAGCTCCCTGCACATTTTTGTCTTTAAAACCCTCCAAAATATTTTCCTTAATAATAAGCAGAAAAGAAAAGGTCCTTGAATACTACCATACTATGCTGCAAGAAAGAGAGAACCTGTATGAGTAATCACAAGCCCCAAGTCAAAAATCTAAAATGCTCTGAATATACACACGTGGCCCTTGTTTGATATTCAAAGCAGGAGGCAGAATGTTCTCTTTATCCAATATATGTTGAGGGTGCTTTTTTTGTAAAAAAAAAAAAAAAGGTGCCAAAACTCACACATGTCATACAACCCGCCTTGCCTACCCTACAAGGTTCCATCCAAAAAAGGTGCTGGAACTCCGTTCTGGGTGTTCTATGACAAAAAAAGCCCTGGTTGAGACAATAACATTAATGACAAGCTTTAGTTTTGCATCTCTGATAAAGAGCAGCAAAGGAAGATGAAGGTGTTGAGCATCTGGAAAATAAATACTGGTTGATCAAGTTCAGGCGAACAGATGTGTTTGTTCATACTCAAGCAAAGAGTGATCTGCATTGTCAGATCACTTAAAATTAAATTTTGAGTTTAACCATACACAAATGCGCACTCACATGCGTGCATGCACACATGCACACTCATGTACTTAGAGGAACACACCTTGAATGTCATTTACTGCCTTCTGAATTCCTGGATGTAGCAGGGATACAATTATTACTATTATATTATTGCTGTTTTGGTTTTTGTACACACACACACACACAACACACACAAACTTAATATACTTCATTATAATTATCTCTTCAGAAATGAAGCATTACATACCTGCAGGTGTTGGCAATAGTAAATTAGGAAAACGGGGTTTTAAAAGTCAAAAAAGCTCCATTTGAGGTTCTGAATCTTTGCCCAGCTGAATTCTTTTTCATTGCTTCCTTCATGACTCCCTCAAACCATGCAACATGATTCTATTCAAACACCTTGTATTTATTCTTTCAGTGCAAGATTCATTGTCCTACTACATCCTTCATGAAACAAGCAATTTCCATTATGAAAATTAGTGACACAAACTGAAAGTTTTAAAAATCAAATCAGAGAGAAAAATATGTGCTAGAGATTTACAGATCAGTAAGAAGCATTGACCTGATTTTGATCAGATATAGATCTAATTCTTAAACATTATACAGTAGACTGTCATGCTAGGATTATCTATACACAGCAATGGAAAGAAAGTGAGAGAGAAAATAAAAAATAGGCTCAGTCCATTTTTCCTATCTTAATTATCTTAACCAACATAATTAAATGTTAATGTAGTAATAATTGAAGGAAGAAAAAAAGTCTATTCATTTTGAAAAGCTCAAGTTAGAGCCAATCTCCTTTTCATTCTCCCTGCAGCCAACTAAGTCTTTCATATATCCCAGGAGATGTTCGGAGAGACTTCTACTTTAGGGAACTTGGTTCTCAGTCCATGGTTTTAATTATGATGCAGTTTCAAAAGGGAAAAGTTCACACATAATATCATACCATTTATTCCTGCAGAGTTTTTTTTTAATTTTCTGATTTTCTTAAGAGAATTCAGTGAATTTAATTGAATTGAATTTAAGTAAATTTAATTCAGTGAATTAAAAAGTGACATCATGCTAAGCATGCTAGTTCCAAAGGCAAAATTTGTTGCAATAAGCGTAGAAGAAATTTGCATCCTAAATTGGTTTTATTAATACTAAATGCTAGCAATCTTTATTACAGAATCTCTCCCTAGTCCTTATTCACCTGGGAATCTGACTTGGTTATCATTGCTTGTTTATCCAGGCAAAGTCCCGCTTAGTTCTGGTACTGTGCCTTGTCGTTTGAGCCTCAGACTGAGCTAAACCTCAAGCCTGTTTCTTCAGATCTCAGAGCTGCTTGCATTCTGCTCCCAGGCCTTGCACACAAGGATCTCCCTATTCCTGGGGAAACCTACCTCTGCCAGAAAAACATACATTTCATTTCCTATTGCTAACACCTCCTCCAGATCAGGTTCAAGTCATGGTCTCTGCATGAGCATCTCTCTTAAATTTCTTAACAATAACAATAACAATAATAATCCCCCAGTGAGGCACTACCTTGAAGTGGTTGTGGGGCTTGTGTACTCTGAGGAAGATGAGAGCTATGCCAGAAGTTCAACCACACTGGACAGGTCTCATCAGAGGAGTCAGACAAAGAGTGCCTCTCCCATAAAAAATATGGTGAGACGTAAATTTCAGAAAGCCATACCGGCTCGGATGTCGCCTGGGTTAACAAGGTCCATGCTAGATGTTGGAGTTCCTGGGTATCTGGTGAAAAATGGGTTACAGGACTCACGACTGTTGACTGAGCAACCAGGGCCAGCAGCTGCAGAACTACTGGAAGAAAAGTGTTTACACGTTGCAAATACACAGTGATTGAAAACAAAGAAATAATGATCTGTTATTACAGATCAAGTCCAACAAGAAGAGGATATCTAAAACAAATGCACTAGTTCGGGAAAGAACAACATCCAGAATCAGAAATAACAGAACAGAGACTACAAATACTTGGGTATCCTTCAAACTGACAACACCAAGCACACTGAAGTCAAGAGAGTGAAGAAGATCTTAAAGTCCAAACTCAATGGAGGAAATACCATGAAGGCAATCAACACCTGGGAAGTTCCAGTCATTAGATACACAGCTGGAATAGTGGACTGGACTCAAGCAGAACTAAAAGCAATGGATAGGAAGACCAGAAAAATAATGACAATGAATCGTGCCCTTCATCCACGCAGTGACATTGACAGACACTATCTAGCAAGGCAAATAGGTGGGCGTGGAACGCTGCAAGTACATCAGATGGTTGAAGAAGAAGAAATGGCTTTGGAAGAATATCTGAAGGACAATGATGAAGATGCACTGAAATTAGTATATCAGGAAAGCATACAAAGTCAAAATTGAGAAGACAGCAACAGACAGTAAGTGCCGCCTATGCAAAGAAGCTGAAGAAACAGTGGACCACCTGGTAAGCTGCTGCAAGAAGATTGCACAGACTGACTACAAGCAGCGGCATGACAAAGTAGCAACAATGGTGCATTGGAAGATCTGCAAGAAATATCATTTGCCTGTAAGCAAAAACTGGTGGG
>NW_015387011.1:214388-223142 GCF_001527695.2 Protobothrops mucrosquamatus | reverse complement strand
TTGGCATTGACAAATTCGCTATTAGTCAATTGCAAAAGGCGGCCTTACTAGGAACTGCTTCCATCCTGCGACGATATCTGTAATACCATCAAACATCCACATCTGCCTATCCCAGGTCCTGGGTAAGGACTCGATAGGTAGACAAAATGCCAAATCCAGTCTGAACATCTGGCTGACTGTGCGATGATCCATAATAATAGTAATAGTAAAGTTGGAAGGGACCCTGGAGGTCATCTAGTCCAACCCCCTGCATTTCATCTTGGAAAAGAAGCTATTCTTTACTGTCCAGGCTGCTGGGCTGTTATTGTGTGTAATGTCTTTATTATGTGCACTCCCAGTCAGTCCTTATATCCAGGCTAAAACAAGCACTCATTCCACTCTCAATAGCTCAGCTATAAAAAAAAATGGCTTGGGAAAGTTTATTTATTAAATATCAGGAGACCTCAAAGTATTAAGTGGCCAAAAAGAAATAAAAAGCAGCAAGGCAGCTGAAGAGAGAGGAACAGAGAGACATGGACACTCGGCAATAATGTACAGTATTTACACATCTATATATCAAAAAATTTTTAGTGCTTCTGGAAATAATACAGATGGTGATTATAACGAGCAGGTTTCTATAGGTTGGGAAATCTGTCACTCCTGCAAAGCTGTGTACTTAGGAAGCTTACCAGAGAAAACACAGGTTTCATTCTGCTGGACTAATACAGTTCTGCTCTTACTTTTTAATGAAATCTGCCCAAAGCTGGCTCAAATCAGACAGCCTCTAAATCCAATAAATAAATTCCTGTAAATTTACCCCCATTCTCATTCCTCGACAGATGGGGATGTAAACATATTGGTGATTGGGACCAATCCTCAGACTTTAAGATAGGATGCCTAAGGAAGGTGTGAGATAAGCCATCCTGGCTAAATATATCAAAACTCTGCAAAATAAAACAATGTAATCTTATGCTTTGAACTTCTCACTTTTGAAAATGTTATCTTAATTAAAATCTTGGCCTGAGAACCAAATTCCCTGAAGTAGAAGTTACTCAGAACCTCTCCCTGCATATAAGATTGGCTACAGGGAGAATGTCAAGTTCTCTAACTTGATTTTTTCATAATGAATAGACAGTTTTTTTTCTCTATTCCTCAGTTATTAAGTAAACATTAAATTATGTTGGTTATAGATAGATAATCTGTTAGATACTGAGTCTATATCTTATTTTCTTTGTGTGTGTGTGTCAGTGTGTGTGTGACTCTATTATTTCTAAAAATTAGATCTTTATCTGATCAAATCAAAATCACAGCAATGCCTGCACCCATCTGTCTATCTGTAGCACAATTTTTTTCTCCCTGATTTGATTTTAAAAAGTTGCAGATTGTCTCGCTAATTTTCAGAATGGAAGTTGCTTGTTTCCTCTAAGACAATGAATCTTGCACTGTAAAAATAATTACAATATATTTGAATAGAATCACAACGCATGATTTGAGAAAGCCATGAAAGAAGCAATGACAACAAAATCAGCTGAGCAAAGAATCAGAAATTCAAATGGAGCTTTTTGATTTTAAAAGACCCTGTTTTTCCCCATTTGCTGTTGTGAACACCTGCAGGTATGTAATTCTTGATTTCTGAAGAGACGATTGTTCCTGGGAAGCTTATATTTTATAAAAGTTCATACTGCAACAATTCAACTCATAAAACTGTATTTGCAAATAACTTTCAGGCAGACAGTTATAATGACAACATGACAACTAATACATATGTGTGTGTGTGTGTTAATGTGTGTAATAATATAACAACAATAATATTATTGTTATATATTGTATATAAAATAATATATAATAACATAATACTAACAATAGTATTCTTTCTATGTCTAGGAATTCCTAACGCAGTAAATGATACACATATATTTGCTCTTGTATTTCTCTCTCTCTCTCTCTCTCTCTCTCTCTCTCTCTCTCTCTCTCTCTCTCTCTCTCTCTCTCTCTCTGTGTGTGTGTGTGTGTGTGCGCGTGTGTGTGCGCGTGTGTGTGTAAATTTGAAATTTCATTTTAACAGTATGCCTGACATTGCAGATCACTCTTTGCGTGAGTAGGAACAAACCAATCTGTTTTCTCATCTTGATAAACAAATCCTTATTTTTCATTGTTCAATAATGTCGTCCTCCTTTGCTGCTCTTTATCAGAGGTGCAAAACTAAAGCTTCTCATTAATGCTTAATTGTTTTGACAGGACTTAGATAAAGAGAATATTCTGTCTCCTGCTTTGAGCATTAGACACAGGTTGCCTTTTGGGTATATATTCCGAGCATTGAAGATTTGATTTAGGACTTGTGACTGCTCATACAAGCTCTCTCTTATACAGCATATTATGGTAGCATTTTTTAAGGAAAACATTTTTCTTGCTTTTGAAAACTCAGAAATATGCAGGGAACTAGATCAGGATGAAAGAGATAAGCAACAGGTGCTTTCCAAGGTGAGGCCAGTGAGGCTGAAGAGGAAAGGAGAAAGAAGACCCAGATTCAGGTTTCCATTCCCTGCAGTACTTTGAGTAGGTCAACTGCCCTCACTCCACTCACTCACACTATTTTTGTTGTGGTGAAAATTAACCTTCCTGAGGTGGGGTTCAAATCTAACAAATCAACCAATTAATCCCCAAGCGTTGGTCTAAAATGCAGGTAATCCCTGACCATGACACCGGCTGAGTTTCATGGATTTTATAATTCACATATTTTTGTGGGGAGTGCCCAAACTTTTCACCCTCCTTACCAAAAGATCCTAAGATGTTACTTGAACATATCTCTCTCTCTCTCTCTCTCTCTCTCTCTCTCTCTCTCTCTCTCTCTCTCTCTCTCTCTCTCTCATCAATTTGAACCAATTTAAGATTTAAAAGGGCAAGGATTTAGTTACAATTTAAGATTTGCAGGGAATACAAGAATTCAATTGGATTGTTTGGATTTAAATATAACAATCTGTGTCTGTGAAAACACAATACCCTAAGTTTTAATCCCACCTTAGACATAAAGTTAGCTGAATGAATTTTGGGCTGGTCACTGGGAAGAAGGAGGCAAGAGCAAACCATTGAAATTTGCCAGGAAATTGCACCAGGACAGCTCCCTGGTGCCTGCAGGCATTTGTCTAGGCCAGGGGTAGGCAACCTTGGCTCTTTTATGACTCGTGGACTTCAACTCCCAGAATCAGCTATGCTGACTCAGGAATTCTGGGAGTTGAAGTCCACAAGTCATAAAAGAGCCAAGGTTGCCTACCCCTGGTCTAGGCAGTCTCCAGGGGTCAACAAGAAAACACCATTTTTTTTTTTTTAAAAAAAAGGCATGTTCCAAAGGAATAATCTGCAAGAGTTAGTTCATTTATTACATTTTTTTATCCTGCCTTTATTATTTATAAGTAACCCAAGGCAGCGAACATAGCTAACACTCCTCTTATTTTCAGTGCAAAAAATAACCCTGTGAGTTGGGCTGGGCTTAGATAATGACTTTGCCTATATTTAGTGTTTTAGGCTACAAATGCTAACAACTTAGTTAGAAGAAGTGCAGAGAGGCAAGGGAAATGGTCTCAACTAGTTGCTTCTATGTGGACATCAGATCTGAGCCTTGAGTCTTTCTATCGGTAGTCAAACTGTGGAGCAAAGCAGTGTTGAAGGAAAAATCTTCATCAAAGTCCAGTCCAAGCTGGAAATAAACAACATGGCGACTGCTTTAGAAAGAAGGTTGCAGTTTATTGAAGAGGAGAGCCAGACAGAAAGATGGTTCTGGAAAAAAAAAGAGTGAGCGCATGTAGTAGGGAGTGGGTTTTTATACCTTCTTGGGCTTTTGTTTGGAGTTGTTCCTGTGTCATGAACTTTGACCTGAGTCTGAGTGTGCCTTTCTAGTATTCTGATGGTGATGGGTTAATTCTATTATGTCCTGTCTTAGAGTTTGGGTGGGGTATGTAGATTTTAAGGGTCTTTGTCTTCCTGATCTCTTCAGCTTCTAGCTGGAGGGCTCCAACCTTCCTGAATGGATTATTACATCTGCATTTCTAAAAGCTGGTTTCTGCTGAGTTGTCTGGCTGGAGGGGAGGGGAGGTGTGGAGAAGTTTCTGCCTTTTTAAAGATCTTCTCCATTATTTCTTTGGGGAAATATATTCTGCCTTTTTAATATTCCCCAAAATATTTCTTTCTCTGGATTCTTCCCTCAGCAGCATTGCCACTCATCTGAGCTTCCCCCCTCGCTGATATGCCTCCTTCTTGTGCACGCACTCATATAAGAGCAAATTTACTCTCTGGCCATTCATGCAGTGGACTTTCTCACCCAGTATCAGACATGACAGGGACAGACAAATGTAGAAGCTACATAACATCAGGTTTCTTGATTTTATTTTATTTTTCAGCCGTGCATTAGGAAAATGAAAGGGAATAAACCTGGGTGGAAAGAGAAGAGATCAGACAGTTTGGGCAGTTTATTCCAGTTTGGACCAATATATGGAGATAATAATAATAATAATAATAATAATAATAATAATAATAATAATAATAATAATAATAATAATAATAATAATAATAATAATAATAATAATAATAATAATAATAATAAAGTTGGAAGGGACCTTGGAGGTCATCTAGTCCAACCCCCTGCCCAGGCAGGAACCCTACACCATTTCAGACAAACAGCTGTCCAGTCTCTTCTTAAAAACCTCCAGTGTTGGAGCATTCACCGCTTCTGGAGGCAGGTTGTTCCACTGGTTAATTGTTCTCACTGTCAGAAAGTTTCTCCTTAGTTCTAGGTTGCTTCTCTCCTTGATCAGTTTCCACCCGTTGCTTCTTGTCCTGCCTTCAAGTGCTTTGGAGAATAGCTTGACTCCCTCTTCTTTGTGGCAGCCCCTGAGATATTGGAACATTGCTATCATGTCCCCCCTCGTCCTTCTCTTCATTAAACTAGACATACCCAGTTCCAGCAACCGTTCCTTATATGTTTTAGCCTCAGTAAAGCCCCATGTGAAGAAAGCACAAATCAGGTAAAAGTTAGGAAGAAGATTAAGTTTTGAAGACAACTGAACTCAAAACTTCAGTATTTTGGACACTCCTCAAATATATTGATATCTATTAGTTTTATTCATATTTAAATCTATGAATCATTCTATGGATGGATAGATGATTAGATAGATAGATAGATAGATAGATAGATAGATAGATAGATAGATAGATAGATAGATAGATAGATAGATAGATAGATAGATAGACTTAGTTGTATAATTTGTTTATTTATACATTTATTTATTTTTAACTTTATATGCCACAGAACAACATATATCAAAATAATATTTTTCAATGCTGCCTTACAAAATTTATAAAAACTGTAATTTGTTAACTAATGACAACAAATCAGAATTGTGCAAGACCTGACATACCAAAACACCCCTTGGAACATATGAGTCCCAAGCATAATACCAGAATTAAACTTTCCAAAACTGTGTTTGATGGGAAATTTGTTTTTTAAAGATGCTTGGAAGGGTTGCAAACAAGTGCTGCTTCCACACTTTTGCACATTTTAAAGTACCCTTTTAGAATCAAATCTGAAGCATGGCTATCCTTAACAGAAACAATACATAATTTGTTAATACAGTGGAAACAAATAGTGCAATGCAGTGTGGTTCAACCTTCCCCAGTCTGTCAACTTCCAAATCTGTGGGGGATACTAGGATACTTCAAAATTCTAGCAATCTGATCTCAACATGAGCAGCAGGTAGTGAGTTGCGCAATGCTGACATTATCCTAATGAAGACTTGTGCATATCCTTGTGCCTTTTCACAAAAATACACTGTTCCTCCTGAACATTAGTAATAATCTTATCAGACACGGCCCATGATATACTGTTTCTTCAATTTAAAGCAAAATGGAGAAGGGGTGAGAAAAATATATATTAATAATTGTGGATTTCCACGGGTTTATGACAAAAGTTATCCCAAATTATTTTCATATCTTTAGATAAAAGCTTGGCAACGAAGGAGGAATGAGAGAGGAGAACACAACTTCATGGAGAGAATTTCTTCTGGTTGGTCTTCTGCATCAGTGGTCACCCACCCTGTTCCTTTGGGGGCTTCTCTTCATGTTTCTGATTGCTCTGATGGGAAACAGCCTCCTTATTTTTCTGATTAAAACAGACTCTGGACTTCAGACTCCCATGTACTTCTTTCTTAGTCAGTTGGCTTTCATGGACCTCTGCCAAGTTCTCTCCATCGTTCCACAAGTATTGGTCAGCTTTGTAACTAAGAAGTATACCATTTCACTCTATGGGTGTGTTGTTCAGATTTCTGTAATTTTGATTTTGGCAGGAGCAGAATGCCTCATCCTGGCAACCATGTCTTATGACAGGTACGTAGCCATCTGCAAACCTTTGCAATATCCTATCCTCATGAGAAGGAGTGTCTGTTACATGATGTCAATGGCAGCCTGGTTTTGGTCCACTGTCCAGGCGCTCACCTGCTCTCTTTATGTCCTGCCCCTTCCCTACTGCAAGTCCAATGTGATTAAGCATTACATGTGTGATTATCCAGCTCTTATCCAGCTGTCTTGCTCAGATAATTCTGCTTTTGAAAGAACAACATATTTTGGAAATTTCATGGTACTACTCATCCCCATTTCACTTATCCTCACTTCCTATGTTTCCATCCTCCTCCAAGTTGTGAGGGTACGATCTTCTGAAAGGAGCCACAAAGCCTTAGGAACTTGCATGTCGCACCTATGTGTAGTTGGGATCTACTACATAACTGCTATTGTAACATACATGAAACCTGCATCCTCTTATTCACCACAGGAAGCCATGATTAATACACTGTTCTTTACCACTCTGCCTGCCATGACAAACCCCTTTATATACAGCCTGAGGAATCAGGATGTCTTGGAAGCTCTGAAAAAAATCTTCCAAAAACACAGCTTGCATGGCTGACTAGGTAGTAAAAACTTAACAGTGAATATTTTCTGTTTGAAATCTGAGCATCTACTCCAATTTGTGAGGAACTGTTAACACCTTTCCTAACCCTGAGGTTGTTTTCTCTGAGACTGGTTCTTGACTCCTCCTCATCAAAGAAGCTCACTTAAAGCAAGGACACAAGTGAATTTAATCCTTATATTTAAAAAAATCCCACAATTATCCAAGTTCTTAACCGCAATTGTTAAAGTATATATGGCCAAAGTCACCCCCGTGGAGCTGAAGTTTGGCTTGAAACATAAATCAGTACTAGAAAAAACAACAACCAATCACAGCATTTGAGTTAGGTGTAAATAAAAAGATTTCAGTACTGCAATACTGAATTGGGAATTTATATAATTTGTTCCTTGTTTAAAATCAGGGCATATATTGGTGCAAAATTCATGCTATGGAAACTGACAGACTCCCCTAATTATGTCTGTTAGCACAGACAAAATCTCAGTTAAAAACCTCTTGGATTCTACGATGGACAAATTTCATCAGGATCAGTCTCTTGTACAACTGAGGAACAAACTAAAACTATTGCTGCTCAAAGAGACTTGGCTAGAGAAGCACAGAAAGATATAGCCATCCTCATTAAAGTTGGCAGATTGGAATGAATGAGCCGCTACAAAGATACTTTTCAAATTGCCAAATATTTCAACACAGAAATGCCTAAATAACGTATGGTGGTATTTACTCCAATAGGTTTTGAACAACTGGACACAATGGTTAAATATGGAATATTTAAACAAGTCCCTTATGATGACTGTACTTCTACTTGTGGAGCTCATATATTATTTGAATGTCAATTGTATAAGAAAGAGAGAGAATAGTATTTTGGACCACACATTAGACAAACAACCTGTTGGAATCCCTTTATTTAAAACAACAAAGCTCATGTACGGTCAGAATTTAAAAATCTGAATTTATTTGACTAAAGTAGTTCAGTTCAGTCTGCACATATAAGTGTAATAGGGATAAATTATAGGGATGATACAAAAATCTAAGTTGCATTCTTTATTTTATTCTTTTTATTTAATCTGTTTCTGTTATTCCATTTTTACATATGGTCTAACTAACATTCTGTTTTTTTATATTCTGCATGTTGATATTGACTAACCAACAATAAAGTTACTGAGAAGGCATACTTGCATAGTTTGTTCTTCTATCTGTACCCCAGACCAGGGTTTTTCAGGATTCTGTAAGAATTTGATGGGGTTCCAATTAAGAGAAAAAAGGTCCCTCAAATATATCACCAGTTTTACTATCATTAGAACCTTTATCTAATTTAATTCTGGGATTCTGGGAATTTTATTGCTTTTGAAACGTACGAATCTTGAGGTCTGAATAAATTAAAAACCCTCATCTCTATGTTCACTGAGTACTATGCTCATAATAAATACTTAACTTTTTGTGATTCACATTCATATTATAATGATAGAGCATAGCCATTTATGCAGACCTGAAGAAGTCACTGTTTTGGTGAATTCCCACAGTACAGGCAACCTAGAAGGGATGAAGTACATTACAGTTTAAGGTGTCATATGGAGGACAATTGCCCAAAGGGCTGTCCAGTTCTTCAGGATCAATTTAATTTAATTTAATTTAACTCTAACTTATATGCCGCCCTTCTCCCCCATGGGACTCAGGGCGGCTCACAGCATATTAAAAACAATACAAAACATTTCCCTATAAAAGCCAATTAAAAACCAAATATTTGTAGCTGTGTCTTGTTTAAAATCATTAAAATTGTCCCTATTTAAAAATTCACCCTAGGTCAGTCCCGCTTGCTGAAAAAGCCA
>NW_015387011.1:200264-212040 GCF_001527695.2 Protobothrops mucrosquamatus | reverse complement strand
GCACCCGCAGCATGCCACCTCTCGGGGTTCCAAACCCCATCCTCAAGGTGGGCCCTTGTGATCTTAATGGGCCAGGCCTGCGCGAGGGGTGAATCGCGCAGGGCCAATAGGACCGTCCTCGGATACATTGATCAAATCATAAGTCCGGCTGTGGGAGATCAAAGAGAAGAGAGGGGGGGGGGAAAGGATTTTCAGTCTCGGCCACACCAAGTTCTCCATCGGCTGGAACGGGGCCAGCCGTTCCAGCCGATGGAAGGCGAGATAAGAAAGAAGGAAGGGGATGACATAACAAGGAAGCAGATGTCAGGTGAACATCAGCAAGAAAATTCCTAATACTGAACGCTGTCAAGAATGAAACAGGGTGCTTTGGGAGATGTTGTATTCTCTTGTGCTGGAGAAATGTGAACAAAAGCAGGATAGATCTCTGTTGGGGATGCACCAGGTGGACCATACGACCTTCACATCTTCTTCCAATTCTTCCATCTTTTCTATTCTATGACTTCATGGATTACATAGACATCTGGCTTATAGACATACTATCATTATTATGGGTGCAACAGCATATAAGTCTGAATTCAAGGGATCTGACTGAAAGAGGCAGGGCCACTAAGGTTTTCCATTCCTTCACTTCCTACACAAGATGAATTAATCCTACTTTATTATAAAGGCACATTAACACAATCTTGCAAATCTGAAAGTATGGACTTCCCACTGCCACTTTTACTTTCTTGGTCCATTAGGGCAGATCTTCTTCAGCCTCTTCCCTGTTCATTAAGCTACTGAGGCCTCCTGCCTCTCTTGTCCGATTGCTTCTTAGATAGCATCTCTTCCCCTCATTCCTCAAGGTCATCCACATATTCTATTTCATAACCAGATGTCCTTCAGGTATTGGGATAGCAACTCTCAAAATTTCCAGAAGAGTAAAGTATCATCTAGTCCAGACATGTCAAACACAAGGCCCGGGGGCCAGATGCAGCCCATGAAGTGGTTCGTGTGGCCCACAAAGCCATCCTGGAAACAGTGAGGGAACGGCCCCCGCTGCCTTGGCCCTGGCCCAGGCCAGCCAGGAGCCAATGTACAATTTTGTGGTGGCCATCTATGCTGAAACACATTCAGTCTTAGCTCCACAAGGCCGTCTAGAAACAGCGAGGAACCAGCCCCTGCTGTGTCGGCCCTGCCCCCTGGGTGCATGCTGCGGAAGTGTCACCCTTTGTGAGGAATGAAGAAATTGACCATGCCTTGGCGCTTGCCCCGGTCCCACCTCCTTCTGCCAGAGACCCTCAGATCTGTCCCACTCCTGCCCAGGCCCCCACAGGAACCCTTGACGCGAACGATGTAGAGCTGGCCATGCCCACCCAGTAGGCCACACCCACTCCATCCACGCCCACCCAGTAGGCTGCACCCACCCTGGCCACATACCCCCACCCCCCCGAGGGCAACCGCAATGCTGATGCGGCCCTCAATGAAATTGAGTTTGACACCCCTGATCTAGTCAGCCTTTAGTACCCAATAAATAGGATTCCAAAGGAAATCAACCCAGACTGTTCTTTGGAAGGACAGATACTGACGCTGAAGCTCCAATACTTTGGCCACCAAATGAGAAGAGAAGACTCACTGGAAAAGACCTTGATGTTGGGACCTTGATGAAGGAAAAAGAAGAAGTGGACGTAGATGAACTGGCTAGATAGCATCATCAACATAATTAACATGAATCTGGACAAACTCTGGGAGACAGTAGAAGACAGGGAGGTCTGGCATAGTATGATCCATAGGGTCACAAAGAGTCAGACACAACTTAGCGACTGAACAATAACATCCTAAGAGTCAGCATTAAGATGCTATCTGAGAAGTCAATTGCTCCTCTTCATAATAAGGTTCTTCTTAGAGTATCAACATGGGATGCATTGTCTTTATTCAGAAACCCAGACTATGTAGGCGGAAGGATGATGGCTTTCATAGGAAGCATAAGAACCAAGTAAAAGACTTACAGTGTCATGGTTCCGACTAATTAAACACTTCAAAGAACTTTCAGGCATGTTTATCCTAAAGCCTTTATTAACAGTGTTATAAATTAACGGCAATCATGGAGGTTTATGCCAGAATCTGAATTCCTCTTGCTGGCATCTAACTTTTCTTGCTAAACCCCTCCCTTATCTTGCAGTCACAGGTCACATCTTCCAATTAGCCCAGAGGGCAGAGATTCACTTCTGTTCCTTTTCCTGGCTTTTGTTGTTATTCCCCTCCCTTTTCTCTGTCATCTGAATTAACCCTAAAAATACCAGACAGTTCTGCATATTTTGTCAAAGCAAGAATATTCAATATTAGCAGCGTTGACATACAGTTCCGCACAGCCCTAGATTCCAAAGTCTACTGATTTCCATTTTAATAGTTCTAATAAGACACCACAGTAGAAATTTATTCTGTTCAGTGTCTTTAGAGATAATTTAGATAACATGACCACTTTGCCGGCCCTATTGGTAGTACCTCAATTAGTCCTCATCACATTATTATTTTACAAATATTTACTGAGTTAAATAAGAGAAATAACCATTCTTAGATTTAACCATCTTAGATTTAAGAGATCTAAACATTTCTCGTAGAAAAACCTCAAACAATAATCCTGTACAATATTTCCACATTACGAGGCACCTATTGCAATTCAGATGCTTAAAGTCAAAATCACTTTCTCTGGGTACATTAATGATTTCATATTTAGGGAATATAACATTCTAGACTCAAGTTCCACAATGCAGCCGTAGGACTCACATGTTCACTTCTCCATCAGTTAAATAACACCAATGAATCAAAGACATCTAATGCCATCAAAATTTGACAACTGTACTTCTGTTGAAGCAGATGCCAAGATTGCCCGCCGAAAGTATTCACTGTTATGATTTTTCTATCAAATCACTGATGCAAGCTGTGTTTTCCAAATGTTTTTCTCAGAGCTTCCAAGACATCTCGATTCCTCAGGCTGTATATAAAGGGGTTTGTCATGGCAGGCACAGTGGTAAAGAACAGTGTATTAACCATGGCTTCCTGTGGTGAATAAGAGGATGCAGGTTTCATGTATGTTGCAAGAGCAGTTACATAGAAGATCCCAACTACACACAAGTGAGACATGCAAGTTCCCAAGGCTTTGTGGCTCCTTTCAGAAGATCGTACCCTCACAACTTGGAGGAGGATGGCAACATAGGAGGTGAGGATAACTGAGATGGGAATGAGAAGTACCAGGAAATTTCCAACATAGATTGTTTGTTCAAAAGCAGAATTATCTGAACATGACAGCTGTATTAATGCTAGATAATCACATATGTAATGGTTAATCACATTGGATTTGCAGTAGGGAAGGGGCAGGACATAAAGAGAGCAAGTGAGCGCCTGGACAGTGGACCAAAACCAGGCTGCCACTGACATCATGTAACAGACACTCCTTCTCATGAGGATAGGATATTGCAAAGGTTTGCAGATGGCTACGTACCTGTCATAAGACATGGTTGCCAGGATGAGGCATTCTCCTCCTGCCAAGACCAAAATTACAGAAATCTGAACAACACACCCATAGAGTGAAATGGTATACTTCTTAGTTACAAAGCTGACCAATACTTGTGGAACGATGGAGAGAACTTGGCAGAGGTCCATGAAAGCCAACTGACTAAGAAAGAAGTACATGGGAGTCTGAAGTCCAGAGTCTGTTTTAATCAGAAAAATAAGGAGGCTGTTTCCCATCAGAGCAATCAGAAACATGAAGAGAAGCCCCCAAAGGAACAGGGTGGGTGACCACTGATGCAGAAGACCAACCAGAAGAAATTCTCTCCATGAAGTTGTGTTCTCCTCTCTCATTCCTCCTTCGTTGCCAAGCTTTTATCTAAAGATATGAAAATAATTTGGGAGAACTTTTATCATAAACCTGTTGAAATTGATAATTATTGATAGATATCAGCACGGTCAAAATTGAAACCAAGTCTAAAATTCCCTCCAAAGAGTTACACTATTAGAAAGTCAAACCTCCCACCCCAGTGCTATAGAATCAGCTGCATTCCCCGACAGAATAGTTTGGTGGGCTTTCTAATACCCCGCTCAACCCCCTAGCATAACCGATAGAATGACCTTGGTTCCCAAGGGACACAGAATTGTTTAGACTAGAAAAAAATCCTCCACACCCCCTCACATTCATGTGGCAACCTAGAATGAGCAAGATGGCTGCAGCCAGTTTCGTTGTAGAGTTGACAGTAGCCATATGTTATAATGCATAAGTTACATGATTTAGATTTTAGAATCTGTCTTGGATTTGGATATGACAGCATTCTCTAACTCACTACCTTCCAGTATGGTGAGATTAGATTTCCAGAATTTGGGGGTATCCCAGCAGATCTCGAACGTGCCAGACTGGGGAAAGTTGTCATACCTGACTGCACAAATCAGATGGGCAATCTCTAAATTTGATATATAAATTAAATGAAGAAAGAATTAACAAATTATGTATTGTTTGTATTAGGGACCTCTATGCTCCAAATTTGATTCTAAAAAGGTGTTTTTGAAAGTGCTAAAATATGAAAACTGGTCTTGTCAGCAATTCTTCCATGCATGTTTAAAAATTTTTCCCCCAGACATAGATGCTTTGAAAAATTGAAGTCAAGTGTTACATTTGGGACTCATATGTTCCAAGGAGTGTTTTGGTGTCAAGTTTTGGACAACCTTGCTTTGTTGCTATCTGTTGAAACGTTATAAGTTAAATAACTGTTATAAATTGTTTTATAAGCAGCATTGAAAAATAACCTAGTATTTTGCCTTTGTAGCCTGAAACACTAAATATAGGCAAACCTTTACAGATTACTCCTTTATAACATTTTTTTTAATGGTGTTTTCTTGTTGACTCCTGGTACTTGCCTAGATCAGGGGTCTTCAAACGTAGCCCTTTTATGACTTGTGAACTTCAACTCCCAGAATTCCTCAGCCAGGCAGGCTGGCTGAGGAATTCTGAAAGTTGAAGTCCACAAGTCATAAAAGGGCCACGTTTGAAGACCCCCTGGCCTAGACAAATCCCTTCAGGCATCAGGGAGCTGTCCTGGTGCAATTTCTTGGCAAATTTCAGTGGTTTTCTCTTGCCTCTATCTTCCCAAGGCTAAGAGAGAGTGACCAGTCCAGGGTTCTCACAACCATCTTTGTGTCTAAGATGGTTCTAGAACTAAGGGTACCCCATTTTCTAGCCTCATGCCTTAATCAATATACCCAACTGGCTCTCTAGCATACATAAATGGAGAGAGTCATGTAGGAGAGAGAGAGACATACAGATAGAGAGGCGGACAGGCAGGCAGACAGACAGACATAAATATTTTCTGAAATGTAACAAGATGCACTGATATACACTGAAATGATAGATAGAGATGGATGGATGGATGGATGGATGGATGGATGGATGGATGGATGGATGGATGGATGGATGGATGGATGGATGGATGGATGGATGGATGGACGGACAGACAGACAAGAGACAGGCAGGCAGGCAGACAGACAGACAGACAGACAGACAGACAATGCATGCAAATGTCTTCCACCTATTCAAAAATGAGTGTCATGTTCAAGTAACTGCTTAGGATCTTTTGGTGTGGAGGATGAAAACTTTGGGCACCCTCCAAAAATGTTTGAATGATAACATCCATGAACCCCAATCAGTGTCATTGTCAGGCATTATCTGAATTTTAGCTTAGGGGATTGATTGGTTGGTTTCTTAGATTTCTATCCCATCTCAAGAGAGTTAATTTCCCCCACAACAAAAATATTCTGAGTAGGTGGAGTGAGGACAAATGACCCACCCAAAATTCTGCAGGGAACCTGAATCTTTCTTCTTCCTTCTCTCTTCTGCCTCACTGGCCCCGTCTTGGGAAGCATTTTGGAAAGCATCTGTTGTCTGTTGTCACCGTAATGTAGCTCACTGCACATTTCTGAGTATTTAAAAACTCCCTCCAAATATTTTCTTTAGTAACAAGCACAGAGGAAAAAGCTCTTTAAATACTAATATGCTGTATGAGAGAGAGCCTGCATGAGTAGTCACAAGCCCCGAGTCAAAAATCTGCAGTGCTCTGAATAGTATACACAAAAGGGAACCTTTGTCTAACACTCAAGGCAAGAGAATATTCTCTTTATCCCACTTCTTTGAGGCAATTAAACATTCATGACAAACTTTAGTTTTGCATCTCTGATAAAGAGCAGCAAAGGAAGATGAAATTGTTGGGCATCTGGAAAATAAGTACTGGTTTATCAACATCAGGCAAACAGATGTGTTTGTTCATACTCAAGCAAAGAGTGGCCTGCATTGCCAGGTGTACCCTTAAAATGAAATTTCAATTTTTAAGCAAAGGCACACATACACAAAACTTACACCGCCAGATTGCCATATGAATGATAAAGCAGGGATACAATTAGCAATGTATGTGTAACTAAAATAATAATGTAAAAATATAATAAAAATATAAATAATGGTGTCTGTACAAATAAAATCATGTTATGTTAAAGTGTATTGTGTATATAATAATAATAATAGTAGTAGTAGTAGTAGTAGTAGTATTAGTAGTAGTAACAACATGGGTTTTGACATGGGTTTGTCAAAAGCAGATCATGCCAGACAAATCATATTGCCAGACAAATCTAAGTGACAAAATTAGTGGATCAGAAGAATACTGTGGATATAATTTACTTGGGCTTCAGTAAGGCATTTAATAACCTCCAAGGTCCCTTCCAACTTAATAATGATGATGATGATGATGATGATGATGATGATGATGATGATGATGATGATAATAATAATAATAATAATAATAATAATAATAATAATAATAATAATAATAATAATAATAATAATAATAATAATAAAGTTAGAAGGGACCTTGGCGGTCATCTAGTCCAACCCCCTGCTCAGGCAGGAAACCCTATACCATTTCAGACAAATGGCTGTCCAGTCTCTTCTTAAAAACGTCCAGTGTTGGGGCATTCACCGCTTCTGGAGGCAGGTTGTTCCACTGGTTAATTGTTCTAACTGTCAGGAAGTTTCTCCTTAGTTACAGGTTGCTTCTCTCCTTGATATACTTTATGCAATATACTTTATTATAACCTGATTTAAGTTATACATATACTATTGCAATTGTCATGTGGTAATTATATTTGCCTGTCTGAAAGTTATTTGCAAACATAGTTTTATGAGTTAAACAATTGCATTTTGAACTGTTATAGAATATTAGCTTACCGGGAATAATGATCTCTTCAGAAATGAAGCATTACATACCTGCAGGTGTTGGCAACAGTAAATGGGGAAAAATAGGGTTCTTTAAAATCAGAAAGCTCCATTTGAGATTCTGAATCTTTGCCCAACTGAATTCTTTTTCATTGCTTCTTTAACGGCTTCCTCAAATCATGCGACGTGATTCTATTCAAATACCTTGTATTTATTCTTTCAGTGCAAGATTCAGTGTCCTACATCTTTCATGAAACAAGTAACTTCCATTAAGAAAATTAGTGAAAGAAGCTGAAAGTTTTAAAAATCAAATCAGGGAGAAAAATCTATGCTACAGGTTTACAGATCAGTAACAAGTATTGATCCGAGTTTGATCTGATCAGATATAAATCTGATTTTTAAAAAAAACTAAAGTCTAATTCCAGGGTCATTTACACACAGACACAAACAGAGAGAGGGTGAAGAAGGAGGGAAAGAATAAGAAATCTTTTTCCCCAATCCTAATTATTTGTAACTAACAAAATCAAAAGTCTACTTAATAATTGAGGAAGAGAGAAAAAACTGTCTTTTCATTTTGAAAATCTCAAGTTAGAGCCAATCTACTTTTCATTCTCCCTGTAGCTAACTAAGTCTTTCATATATCCGGGGAGAGGTTCTGAGAGACTTCTGCTTTAGGGAATTTGGTTCTCAGTTCAAGATTTTAATTAAGATGCAATTTCAAAATTCAAAAGTTCCTAGCTTCAGATCATACCATTTTATTACTGCAGTTTTTTTTCATTTTCCCGTTTCCTTAAGAAACCCAGGCATTTAGTGAATCACAAAGTGACATCATGCTAAGCATGTTCGTTCCAAAGACAAATGGTACTGCACACAAAAGATAGATTTGCATCCTAGACTTTAACTGGGTTTATTTAACCACTCCCTAGTCAGAATTACAGAATAACAAGAGTTGGAAGGGACCTTGGAGGTCTTCTAGTCAACTCCTTATTCTGGCAGGAAACCCAATACCATTTCAGACAAAGGGTTGCCCAATCTTTTCTTTAAAACCTCCATTGTAGGAGCATTCATAACTTATTCATCTGAGTTTAGTCCTTATTCACCTGAGAATTTGACTTGCTTATTATCACTGCTTATTTGTCCAGCCAATGTCCCACTTAGTTCTGGCACCATTCATTGTTCAAAGTTACAATGGCACTGAACAAATGGTATTTATGATGGGTCTTCATAATCCCAGCTGTTACAGCATCCCATAATCATATGTCTGAAATCCAGATTCTTGGTGCCCAGCTTGCAATCACAATGTTGCCTGCCATGTGACCATGATTTTCCAACATTCCCTGCCAGCTTCCTACAAGCACAGTCAATAGGGAAGCCGGCAGGAAGTCGGAAGTTGTGTAGCCATGTAATGTGAGGTCCTCACTTAACAATCCACATAGTCCTTTTTTAACAAAGGCAACTGAGGCTTCCAGAATTGCCATTACTATGAGACACAATCAAGTGATGTCACACTTCATGACTGTGTCATTCAGCAATGGCAATTCTGATACCTATAGCCATTATAAACCAAGGGCTACCTGTAGTATCCTATCAACTTTAAGAAATCTCTTCACTACATACTCTGCACAAGTAAATGAATTATATAAATATTCTACACTTGAGCATCTCGTCTCTTCTTGGAGGGATGCTGAAGATATGCAAGAGATTTAAGTCCTTACGTGAGGGCCCTGGGAAACTAGAGCAAATTTTCTGTGATCGTCTTTTGTTTTGATATTCTTTGCTGAACCAAGCCAATCCTTTTGCTGGAATGTATGAGTATAGTTGGTTTTGATGATATTATGTGCCTTGCCTTTGTCTGCTTTTGTCATTTAGCAAGAACTTTTAGTGTATAAACTTGGACTGAATGTGCTTTATTGTGTGCTTCCAGCCAAGAACAGGTTCTTTTGACTTATGTGTCAAGTTTAATAGGTCAGAACAGGCACTTCATTATATACTCTTTATACAATAGTGTGGAACTCTCCAGTCTATTTCGATTGATTATTGCATCCTGTTCTGAGCACTGAATTTTTGGTAGGATATTGACAAACTGGAGCACGCCCAGAAGAGAATAACCAAGATTTCCAAGGTGTTCAGCAGAAAAACTTATAAGCAACTATTGTAAGCATTGGATGTATTTAGCCTGGAAGAAAGAAGACTGGAAAGACATGATAGCTATCTTCAGATAGTGTCATTAGGAAGATAGAGAGAATTGTTCAGAATTCTTGCAGAAGTCTCCAAGATCCTTTCCAGCTTTTACATTCTGTGAATTTGTACGTGAAGAATCATAACTTTCTCTCCAAAGACTTGTTTGGTGTTATGTAGAGAAGCAACCTAGAACTAAGAAGAAATTTCCTGACAGTTAGAACAATCAATCAGTGGAACAACTTGCCTCCAGAAGTTGTGAATGCTCCAACACTGGAGGTTTTTAAGAAGAGACTGGACAGCCATTTGTCCGAAATGGTATAAGGTTTCCTGCCTGAGCAGGGGGTTGGACTAGATGACCTCTATTCTACTCTAATTCATTCTTCCAAGACGTCTTCTGATTTTACAGCTGCAGCTAATAAGGTGTCTTTTGGGGATCAAAAGGAAAAAATATACACAAATAAGTAAATAAAAACTACACCTATGGTACATGGTTTTGATCTTCCCCAAATTGGTGGCGAATATTTGCAAAGTTTTTTAACTACCATATTTTGATCAAATCTTAACTAGTCTTCACCAACTTTGCTTTGTTTCTGGTGATAATCAGGAGGAGGCCATTGCATATACTAAAATGTATAGTTTTTCTATAAAATATTCTGAAAATGAATGAAATATCCAGTACAATCTTACACAGTGGAAGACTCCGTATTTCTTATATCTCTGAGTTCTGTAGATAAACGAAGGCTTTTATATAATCCATGCCCATAGGGTTGCAGATTTAGTCCAAGCTCAGAACAGGACAGTGTTTTCCAACCTTAGCCATTTTAAGATTTGTGGACTTCAAATCCCAGAATACCCCAGCCAGCAATGGGAGTTGAAGTCCATATATCTTAAAATAGGTTGGGAAACAATGGAATAAGGCACTAAGGAAATTGCCACATGCTATTCAGGTGCTCACCATATGGTGTGTGGCTTCACACAGATCTAGCACTTTTTAACATCACTATTCCAACTGTCTATTCTTCATTCTGCATTAAGCAAACATGCAAAGTTTGTAAAGGAAGGGTTTGTTTTTATTCATGTTTGGTAACACTATAAATTATCAGCATTATTATTCCAGCAATCAGGATCATGAAATAATCTTCTCTTTCCTTGTTATAATTTATTCCCTTGTCTCTTAAGAATCAGCTATTATCACAAACAGATCACTACTCAACAGCAAGAACGATGAAGAAATTGTTCCTTCTTTCATCTGAAAGAGAAGCTGAATTACCAGGGTAATTCCTTCAGCTCCTGGGATATGGATTTATGAGCACTAAGATGAATGCTACTTGCTGCTCTTATAGCCGATTTCATTGCACTGTCAATCCAAGCAAAAGGGTAAGTTGTATGCTCTCCTGCAAAATACACCCTGCCTTCATTCTGAAACAAAGCCTTGAGAAAAAAGTTATACTGGTATGGGGTAGGAAAAGCAAAGGCCCCCATGGAGAATTTGTCCAGGGCCCATTTCTGAATCACATGCCTGTTGCATACACTTTCAAGATAATTCTTAGAGATGTTGTGGATTTTTGAAAGATCACCCATAATTACATCAAGACATTCGTTGTCACTAAGAGGAGCAAAGAAGTCAGCATCATCATGCAAGGTATATGAGACCAGGAGCACCCCAAGTCCACTAGGGAGGTCATGATTGGGATAGAAGACTAATCGCATTGGGAGATCTGTGATGGACTTCCCACCTCGGATTCCTTCCCTCTCCCAAAATTTGTCTGTGCAAACCAAAGCAATTTTAGTAGCACTTGTATAATGCAATGAGCGCAGAGCATAAGCCTTTAAATGGGACAGAGGGGGCTGGAATTTGATGAGCCGTGTGGCTTTTGCTGTTGCTGTGACAAGGACATAATCAGCAATCAGAAATGATGAGTCATCTTCATCCTCCTTGTGGAAAAACACCTTCACATCCTTGCTGGAGCGAATGATCTTTTCCACTCTGCTGTTTAAATGGATTATCCTGGACATTTCCTGATAGAAGCTGTTGGGCAGCTGGTCAAATCCACCTGTGATTTCCTCAAAACTGAAGAGGTTGAGGTAGAAGGAATAGGAATAAAGAAATAAATAAAAGAATAATCGGAATAACCGAGCAATGGAAAAGCCAGATTCACTTAACAACTTTATTTATTTATTTATTTATTTATTTATTTATTGCATTTATATCCCGCCCTTCTCCTTACGGACTCAGGGCGGCTGACAATTGAATAAAATACTAACATATATACATACTTAATTAAAATTTGATTAAAACGAAATATTTAAATATGTCCAATTTAAAAGTAATTAAAACCCCCTTTAAAATCCCTCAGGCCAGTC
>NW_015387011.1:190079-200164 GCF_001527695.2 Protobothrops mucrosquamatus | reverse complement strand
ATGTTACAAACTTTATATATAATTTATATAATTTACTTGGACTTCAGTAAGGCATTTGATAAAGTAGACCATAACCTACTACTTGATAAGGTAGAAAAATGTGGGTTAGACAGCATCACCATCAGATGGATCCGTAGCGGGCTGACCGGCCGTACTCAGCGTGTGGTCCTCAATGGAACCGCATCTACATGGAGGGAAGTGTGTAGTGGGGTGCCTCAGGGCTCTATTCTGGGCCCAGTGCTCTTCAACATCTTCATCAATGATTTGGATGAGGGGATAGATGGGGAACTCAACAAATTTGCAGATGACACCAAGCTGGCAGGTATAGCCATCACTCCAGAAAACAGGTGTAATGTACAGAAGGATCTTGACAGACTTGAACATTGGGCGCTATCTAACAAAATGAAATTCAATGGTGAAAAAAGTAAGGTTTTACATTTAGGCAAGAAAACCCAAATGCACAGGTATAGTATAGGTGGTACCTTGCTCAATAGTAGCAACTGTGAGAGGGATCTTGGAGTCCTAGTGGACAATCACTTAAATATGAGCCAGCAGTGTGCTGCAGCTGCCAAAAAAGCCAACACAGTGCTGGGCTGCATTAACAGAGGGATAGAATCAAGATCACGTGAAGTGTTAATACCACTTTACAATGCCTTGGTAAGGCCACACTTGGAATACTGCATCCAGTTTTGGTCACCACGATGTAAAAAGACATTGAGACTCTAGAAAGAGTGCAGAGAAGAGCAACAAAGGTGATCAGGGGACTGGAGGCTAAAACATATAAGGAACGGTTGCTGGAATTGGGTATGTCTAGTTTAATGAAGAGAAGGACGAGGGGGGACATGATAGCAGTGTTCCAATATCTCAGGGGCTGCCACAAAGAAGAGGGAGTCAAGCTATTCTCCAAAGCACCTGAAGGCAGGAGAAGAATAGATGGATGGAAACTAATCAAGGAGAGAAGCAACCTAGAACTAAGGAGAAATTTCCTGACAATTAGAATAATTAACCAGTGGAACGACCTGCCTCCAGAAGCTGTGAATGCTCCAACACTGGAAGTTTTCAAGAAGAGACTGGACAGCCATTTGTCTGAAATGGTATAGGGTTTCCTGCCTGAGCAGGGGGTTGGACTAGATGACCTCCAAGGTCCCTTCCAACTTTTTTTTTTATTATTATTATTATTATTATTATTATTATTATTATTATTATTATTATTATTATTATTATTATTATTATTATTATTATTATTATTATTTAACAAGTGCAGTGATTCAGTTTACAATTGTGGCAAGAAAGGTCATAACATGGGGCAAAATTCACTTAACAACTATCTTGCTTAGCAATTGAAATTTTCGGTTCCATTATGGTCATAAGTTGAGGATTACCTATATTTAGGGAGCTGTCTGAAAGCCACTAATTTCTGAACCATTCTCAACAATTCTGTTCCATCTTCTACCTAACAGCCATTCAGAGACTTGAAGATCATGTCTCTTCATAGTTCTCTCTTCTCAAGGCCAAACACGCCCAATACCTCCCAGCCATTCCTCATAAGATTCCTTTCAGGCTCCTTGTCATCATAGTTGCTCCTCCGGACATTCTCAGGTTTGTCAAGGTCCTTTCAAAACTGCAACGTCTTGGTCGAGACCTGATCAATGAGGCATCTCTGTGTGAACACTGTTTCATAACAATCAAGAAAATACAAAAATCCTACCCATTCTCATCTGAGAAGCTTATGTAACCCAGGACAGAAGTAAAAAATGACACATGGTATCCGGCACCTTCGTTCAAAAAATCTCCAATCATCTCTACTGCCCCACTGCTCAGATTTCCTTCTTTAATTAAATATTCCTGTTAAAGAAAAAATGGAATTGATGAGGGGAAAAAAAATACAACAGCTTCCTTTTTTGAATTACAGCTAATTTTATAGGAGAAGAGCAGGCAGAGCTGGGGTGTGTGTGTGGAGTTAAGCATGTCATCAGTTTAGAGTCATTGTGTTGCCACAACCCATTTAGTGTTGAACTTCAGTTGACCAGATTAATATCAGGTGCAAAGAATCAGGACTATTCAAAGGACGCAGCATAGAAGATTTATTCAAGCTTATGCACAAGAATGGTAGTGACAAATTTTATCTTCCTGGGCTCCAAGATCACCACAGATGGAACTGCAGCCAAGAAATTAGAAGACGTTTGCTCCTGGGGAGGAAAGCTATGACAAATCTAGACAGCATACTAAAAAGCAGAGACATCACCCTGCCAACAAAAGTGCGTATAGTCAAGGCCATGGTTTTCCCAGTTGCAATGTATGGCTGTGAAAGTTGGACCATAAGAAAGGCTGAGCGCCAAAGAATTGAGGCCTTTGAACTATGGTGCTGGAGAAGACCCCTGCAAGTCCCCTGGACTGCAAAGCGATCAAACTGGTCAGTCCTAGAGGAGATCAACCCTGACTGCTCTTTAGAAGGCCAGATCCTGAAGTTGAAACTCAAATACTTTGGCCACCTAATGAGAAGGAAGGACTCACTGGAGAAGAGCATAACGCTAGGAAAGATTGAGGGCAATAGAAGAAGGGGACGACAGAGAATGAGGTGGCTGGATGGAGTCACTGAAGCAGTAGGCATGAGCTTAAATGGACTCCAGAAGATGGTAGAGGACAGGAAGGCCTGGAGGAACATTGTCCATGGGGTCATGATGGGTCAGACACGACTTCGCAACTAACAACAATAACAAATGCACAAGAATCTGGTCAACTAAAATTTAACACTAATTTGGCACCAGATAAGGCTCAGGAGAATTCAGGAGGGGTTTGGACTTGGTGAATTTGTGGGAATACAACTCTAAGCTGATGACACCTTAACTCCACCCTTCAGCTCTGCCTGCTCTTTTCCTACAAATTTGTTTTTTTATTTCATTTACAACTAACTCAAAGCAAATACTTGATCCAGAATCTTCCTTCAATATATAAGGTTTGCCATCTTCTCAAGAAACTATCATTAAACTCCCAGAGGTGCTTTTTCAAGAGGCAACTGGACTTTCTTTGTTTTTTTTGAAGACATTTCTCTTCTCATCCAAGAAGCTTCTTCAGTTGAACTGAACTGAAGAAGCTTCTTGGATGAGAAGTGAAACATCTTCAAGGAAAAACAAAGGCCAGTTGCCTCTTGAAAAAGCACCTTTGGGACAACCATGACCTGGATGACTGAGAATCTCCATAGACATCATTAAACTCAGTAGATAATTTCTAACTTATCTTCAACTTCCTTTTTGTGAAAGTATGTAGGGAGCCATGAAAATATTCAGAAGCCATTACAAAAGCAAACAGTATAGAAGCATACCTTGAGCCCTGGGAGAAGAGAAAATATTAGGAAGAGATTTTGCCTGGCTCTTCTCTGACTCAGTGGGGGAAATGAGGATGGGAAGGGAAAACTTAACCAGGTTACTCTTAAGACCACTCTTACCTTGGTAGAATATGAGTCGTATTTCATTTTCAGCCTCGTGCAGTTTTTTGTTGTCTGACAAGAGTCATAAACAAAGGAAGCAAATAAGAACAAAGGAATATGTAAAATTATCGAAGCTATGTTTTGTATGCTCTCTACTCTCAGTATTCCAGAAATGATTTCCAGTCATACAATGCAGGTGGTTCTCAACTTACAACAGTTCATTTAGTGACCGTTCAAGGTTACAATGGCACTGAAAAAATGGCACTGCCACACTTGATGTCCATTGCAGCCTCCCCGTGGTCATGTGATCAACTTCGGATGCTTGGCAACTGACTCCTATTCATGACGGTTGCAGTGTGTCCCGGGGTCATGCGATCCCTTTTGTGACTTTCTGACAAGCAAATGGGGGAAGCCAGATTCACTTAACAACCATGTTACTAACCCAATGTCAAGGCTGCTAACATCGGATGTTCTTGCATTGACAATATATGAAGATACAGCCATTTTCTCCTTAACCTGTGTGTTACTTTTAGAGTTAGAATTAGATGATGCTGGGGGGAGGGGGAAGAATGTGTATGGGGATTAGTTAGACATAACAACATTGCAGTAGAGTATTCTTCAAGGTTGTTTGAAATAAGAGATGATAAGGAATGGCGGGTTAGAGAACTGATGGGAAGGTTTGCATTTCAAACTAATTGGAGAATGTGATTTATGACTGTTAATTGGAGGAGGGAATTGTGCTTTGATACTATGTGTTTAGGGGAAGGGAATTCAGATTTTGGCTTTGACCATGTACGTGCCGACGCCATGCTACTTGAATAAAGATTCTTTAAGGTAAACAATACCTCGAAGTTCTTTGAAAAGTATCATCTGTCGGAACCATGACACCTAACAACTACAGTGATTCAGTTAACAACTGTGGCAAGAAAGATTCTAAATTGGGGCAAAATTCACTTAACAACTGTCTCACTTAGCAACAGAAATTTTAGGCTCAGTTGTGGTTGTAAGTCAAGGATTACCTGTATTATTGCAAATAATGCAACTGAGCTGTTAAAATTTATAAACGATGTGTACCTATCTTTGTATAGACAATCGTAACAGAATATGATTATTTATTATGTATTAAAAGATTATCAATTTCATTAATTTATTTGTACTGATATTGCTGTACAAGCACAATGGCTCAGTGCCAAAAAAATTGTGCAGCTTAGTCCATGTATATTAGAGGCATGTCAATGTTCTGCTCTTCAAAAAGAACACCAATCCCAGTTTTGTCAGCAGATTTTTAAAATTGATTAAATTAGTGAGAAATAGTTAAAAGGATGTTGCATTCATGGCCTCTTCATACAATGGCTCTGAAGATAGAAAATATATTATTTCCATTGTTAGTGTTACTCACCTTTACTAGGCAAACACAAGGCAAATTGGAAAAACTTAGAAATTACAGAATACCACTCAATAAAATTAGTTCACAACTTAATAGCCAAGCCTTTAAACAAATATCAACAGCTAGGATAAAATTAACATATTAACATAAGAATCATATCCAATATATATTCCCGGTTTCTAGCCAGTTGGGAGCAGTGGTTAAAGCATTAGGTTAGAAACTGGGAAAACCATGAGATCTAGTTCCCTCCCCCCCTCCTTGGGCACAAAGCCAGCTGGGCGATTTTGAACCGGTCTATCTCTAGGAAGAAGGAAGCAAGGGTAAACTATTTCCGAAAAAAATTGCCAAATGAGCCAGTTTGGTCTAGTGCAGTGGTGGCGAACCTATGGCACGGGTGCCAGAGGTGGCACTCAGAGCCCTCTCTGTGGGCACGCGCACCGTCGCCCCAGTTCTAGGCCTTCAGCTGGGTTTTATAAAACCTTTTCACTTTAGGCCTCTGCCGCCGTGTACAAAAAAAAAAAAGGTTTAATCAATCAGTCAATTTCAACTTCTTGCGGGGAAAAAAAAAGATCTTGCAAAGTTGGAATTGATTGATTGAACTTCTTAGTCCCGCCCAGTCTGCCGTTACCACTGCAGCCACGCCCACCCAATGGGCCACGCCCACCCAATGGGCCACGTCCACCCAATGGGCCACACCCACCCAATGGGTCATGCCCACCCGGCACCCGACAATGCATAAGTGGGTTTTGGGTTGCAGTTTGGGCACTCGGTCTCTAAAAGGTTCACCATCACTGGTCTAGTGGTAAGGCACAAGGCTAGAAATCAGCAGACAAAATTCTAGTCCAGTGATGGCGAACCTTTTAGAGCCTGAGTGCCCAAACTGCAACCCAAAACCCACTTATTTATTGCCAGGTGCTGGGTGGGCGTGGCCCATTGGGTGGGCGTGGCTGCAGTGGTAACGGCAGACTGGGTGGGTGTGGCCAAGGTGGGCGTGGTCACCTCGATGTTGCTCGTGGGGAGAGTTGCCTGTGCGGGCTGGGCAGGGTTAGGGGAGATCCAGGGCGTCTCTGGCAGGTGGGGTGGTGGGCAGGAGGTTCGTCCTGCGGGGTGAGGCGAGGCAAGGCGAGGCGAGGCAGGGCAGGGGTGCCATTGCCGCAGGGCAAGGCAAGGCAAGGCAGAGGCTGGGGCAGCTGCTGCCTGACACCGTTGGCCCACACACACAGAGGCCAGCGAGTGCATGGAGGCCGACAGTGTCCGTCAGCAGCCACAGCCTGCCAGCCCCTCAACCGGTGCATTCTGGGGCTCCGTAGCCCACCACCAGCAGTTCAGAGAAGCCGCCTCTGAGCTGGATGGACGGCCAACAGCTGAGGAGGCGATGCAGTGGGTCGTGCCCAGGAAAAGGAGAGCATGTGAGGCCAGGAGGGATGGGATGGGGGGGGGAGGGAGGGAAACCAGCCATGCTGGGATGCATCTGGCCATGTGGGAGCTCGGCGAGTTATCAGCCAGCTGGTTGAAGAGGGATGGTTGCCATCTCCAGGGCATGGTGCACATGCCCACAGAGAGGGCTCTGAGTGCCACCTCTGGCACGCGTGCCATAGGTTCGTCCCACCCGAGAGCCAGCTGGGTAACTTTGGGCCAGTCACTCTCTCTCAGTCCAATCCATTACACAGGGTTGTTATTGTGAGGAAAACAGAAGGAAGAACTATTTGATATGTTCTCTGCCCTGACTTACTTATGTAGTAATAAAGGCGGGGTAAAAAATTAATAAATAAATGATTTTTTTTCTTTTAATGACCCTGTAATCTTTTGCATCAGGGTGTAGTTGGGGTGACTGAACAGCATTTGAGCCTTTACTGGCCGGATGCCCTTCCTGATGCTTAAGTGGAGTTCACAGTAGACAAGTACTCATTGCACCTGAAGAGAAAGATATGTAGCTATCTAGGAGCGAATTCACAGCTTTCTGACTGTGAGGCAAGAGGTCCACTTCTAAGCCACCACACCACTCAAATAAATGAATTAATAATAAATAAATATTGTAGTCACTCCACTTAAAGGATATTGTGTTTTTAAAAATATGAGCTCGCCATTTGGAAAGAGGAGGAATTGGTATCTCAGGGGCTGCCACAAAGAAGAGGGAGTCAAGCTATTCTCCAAAGCGCCTGAAGGCAGGACAAGAAGCAACGGATGGAAACTAATCAAGGAGAGAAGCAACCTAGAACTAAGGAGAAACTTCCTGACAGTTAGAACAATTAACCAGTGGAACAACCTGCCTCCAGAAGCGGTGAATGCTCCAACACTGGAAGTTTTCAAGAAGAGACTGGACAACCATTTGTCTGAAATGGTATAGGGTTTCCTGCCTGAGCAGGGGGTTGGACTAGATGACCTCCAAGGTCCCTTCCAACTTTTTTATTATTATTATTATTATTATTATTATTATTATTATTATTATTATTATTATTATTATTATTATTATTATTATTATTGATCATCGCACATCATCATCGTTGTCGTCATCATCATCATCATCATCATTATTATTATTATTATTATTATTATTATTATTATTATTATTATTATTATTATTATTATTATTATTATTATTATTATTATTATTTTTATATCTGAACAGCAAAATAACATCTTGGCAATACTTACCCTGTCCAGTGCACTCTTGTAGAGCTCTTCAGCAGATTTTCCCAACTCAGTGGGACGGATCGGATATCCAAAAACATTTGGCTTTTCATTCACAGCTGCCACTCTTTCTCTTCTATTTCTGAACAAGTACCAGGCATTTTTATTCGACAGAGCAAAGGGGTTTAGCAACAGATTGAACTTCTTAATATATTCATGACAAATTCTGGTAAAAAAAATGCAAAAAAGTGAGTCACTTCAGGTTAATTACTAGACCATGAAAAAGGCAGTAGAAAAAAAGATCGGAATATATTTCTCTGCATCTGGCTTTGTATCCCTCTTAGGTGCTCCTTGCAGATGTTCTTCAAAAGATAACACACACACTTTTGAGTTTTCTGTTTGAGTGGAGATAATGGGGGATTACCTCTAGGTAAATATGAAAAAGTATTTAAAAGATAGAAACAAGAATTGTTAAGCAAGGCAGTCACTTGGTCATGAAGCAAAGGAGTCACTAAGCGAAACCACCAGTGTGCTTATGATCTTACCTCTGTTTTCCTTTGCTTTAAAGAGCTGCAAAGGTTGTAAAAGCAAGGATTGATCATAAAGTTACTTTTTTTATTAATGTCATCGTTGCAAATGGTCATTAAAGGAGGCAGTCACTAAATGAGGACTAGCTGTACTATATATAGCACTTTACCAGCAATTGGACTAAATGTTGATTGAAGTAGAAGCTTAATGTGTTGTCTGAAGTTCAGTTTTGTCAATCACTAGTTTGAGAGCTAATGTGGGGAGTCTTGTTTAGTCTAGTTTAATGAAGAGAAGGACGAGGGGGGACATGATAGCAGTGTTCCAATATCTCAGGGGCTGCCACAAAGAAGAGGGAGTCAAGCTATATTCTCCAAAGTGCCTGAAGGCAGGACAAGAAGCAACGGATGGAAACTAATCAAGGAGAGAAGCAACCTAGAACTAAGGAGAAACTTCCTGACAGTTAGAACAATTAACCAGTGGAACAGGCTGCCTCCAGAAGCGGTGAATGCTCCAACATTGGAAGTTTTCAAGAAGAGACTGGACAGCCATTTGTCTGAAATGGTATAGGGTTTCCTGCCTGAGCAGGGGGTTGGACTAGATGACCTCCAAGGTACCTTCCAACTTTTTTATTATTATTATTATTATTATTATTATTATTATTATTATTATTATTATTATTATTATTATTATTATTATTATTATTATTATTATTATTATTATTATTATTATTATTATTATTATTATTATTATTATTATTATTATTCCCACTAGCTAGATTTGAGCTTGTGGGGAGTCTTAAATCTCTGTTGTGTGAGATAATGTTCAATGAACTACAATTCCATGTTTAGTTGAAATCTTAGTTCTAAACAGAAAAAATAGTGATGGGATAGAATGCCAGTAGTCAGGCTTTGTGCTCATTCTTGTCTATAGAGTACAGGGATTGAAAACTCAATGTTTTCAGCTAGTTTACAACAATGCCACCTTGTGATCAAAGCCCAACATTCTTTTTACTTGCATCAAACATATGGGGCATTTTAAAAAGAGATGGGCTTTCCAGCCACCAGTGCCATGTTTTTTAAAAACCCTTGTGGATGCCCTTACAATGTGACGATTGAAAAAACATCTATAAATGTGGGCACCTCTTAGGGAGCTTCAAGGCCCTAAGTACCGGGCCACCAAAAGTCAGAAAGCTGCTTGGGCACGTTGGAAAATTGAATATCAAGAGGCATGAGGAGAAGACCTGGGTAAAACTGCTGAAAAAGAAGGACATAAAGAACAGAACCAAAAAGACAGGGGGGGTGGTGGAAAGGAAGAGAGTTTTAGGTAGAGAGGAACAAGTGATGAGAGAAACCCTGGAAGCCATTATTGAAGCCATAATACTAGAAGAAGGTTATTATTGGTTTTGTGGCCTTTTTGTTACCTGTGGGCCTTAGGTAGGCGCATCGCTCCCAATTCCACATACCAATCTTTCTCGCGGTGGGTTTTTATCCGCCCACCAACACGGTCACTGGCCTCTAAGACATGAACCTAGGAGCAAACATATTACAACAGTTTTTTTCTCTTCCTCCTGCCGCCTTCTCTTTGGAGAATTGCTATTCCCCAAACGTAAGAAACCCCAGATTTTTCTGGACAACCAATGGTTCTAATTGATAAAAGAATTCATATTCAGACATCTGTGGGAGGCATACAAGCAACACTTTTAACAGTTAGCTTAATCTAACAGAATGTTTCCAAACGACCAAGAAACATGAAGACAAAAAATGCCACCCACAAATAAATCTCTTAATTTGTTGAGATTTTGAACCCTGTCAAATACCAGATAACAGAATGTTATTTATTAAATATTTATTGAGATACAGAAAACTGTTATCTGTGTCAATTTTCAGATACCGCAAATACAAAATTTTATTATTTTTATTTATTTATTAATTTAATTTCTATACCGCCCTTCTCCCGCAGGACTCAGGGCGGTGCACAGCATATTAAAACAGATACACATATCAATAAAAATAAAAACCCCTCTAAAACCAAATTAAAAACCAAATATTCGAAGCTGTGTTCCAATTAAAATTATACTTAAAATCGTCCCTAAATAAAATCCTCCTTAGGTCA
>NW_015387011.1:173869-189552 GCF_001527695.2 Protobothrops mucrosquamatus | reverse complement strand
TCCTCCCCATCCAGACCCGTACGGCCTCCAGGCAACGGGTCATCACGTCAAGGGCATCGTTGGGGTGGCCTGGGGTGGAAATGTACAGCTGCGTATCATCAGCGTACTGATGGAAATCCACCCGAAAGCCACGAATGATCTCTCCCAGCGGCTTTACATAAATATTGAACAAAAGGGGGGAGAGGACCGACCCCTGAGGAACCCCACAGGTTAGGGGTCTAGGAGTCGACCTCTGTCCCCCTGCCAATACAGACTGCGTACGGTCGGTGAGGAAGTTATCAAAAAATTGATTTTTTATAGAGAGCATGCATTAGGAAGGGTCAGCATAATATACTCAAACACATTTGTTTGTCAAAGTCTGTGAGACATTGGATTCAGTTCTTTGCTTAGCCATCTTCTTCTGTATAAAGCAGTGGTTCCTAAACTGGGGGTAATTTAGGCAAAACCTGGAGGATAATAAGGGACATGGTGTCTCAGTGATTAAGACACTGGAGTTTTACACCATTATAGGTCTATAGTTCAGCAGTTTGAGACACGAGTACCGTGAAATGGGGTGAGCTCCCATCACTTGTCCCAGCTCCTGGCAACCTAGCAGTTTGAAAGCATGCAAATGCAAGTAGATGAATAGGTACCACATACGAGCATGCGGGAAGGTAATAGCGTACTATGTTTCACCATATGCTCTGTGCTTCGGTGTGATGTCATGCTGACCACATGACCACGATAACATCTCCGGACAACAGTGGCTCTTTGGCTTAAGAAACAGAGATGAGCACCGCCTCTTAAAATCAGTCACAACTAGTGAAGTAACCCCTCCAACACCCTGGAGGGTAATGGAGGAATTTGTAAATGCTTGTTTGTGAGTCGAAGATCCAATTTGGGACCACTGCTGCAAGGTGCTAGTTGTAAAATAATACAGTCTTGTTCTATTTTGTATTTGTGAGAACAATGGCATTAGTGGAGACTGGAAAAAGGAGTAAGTTTAAGAACCACTGACCTACCTTTTCTACTTGGAGGTCATGTTTGAATTATGCTGACCTACCTTTTCTACTTGGAGGTAATGTTGAGATATCACTCTGGAACACAACATTTTTAATACCTCTCCCACCATTCACCACAGGTACCTCTCCATATTGTTGACGGTTAAGATTGCAGATTGGTCTTTTTCATCAACACCATTACCTGATGTCCAGCATCTTTCAGTAATTTGGCAGCAGTGAGTCCACTTATTCCTGCCCCAACAATCACAATTCTTTTTGGCTTTGAAGTTTTTTCCAGCCCATTTCTGGCAATATTTAACAGCTCCTCGTAGTTAGGGTCCTCAAAACATTTCCACCAATCTTCCTGTTCATTGGCATGATTTTCAGAGACACAGATGGCCATAAGAAGTAGTATGAGTGACAAAATTGCTAGAAAAAAAAACCAAGCTATGATTGAAAGATGAAGGAAAGGAGACAGCAAATGAAAATATGTTTTGGCCAACTTTCTGAGTCAGGACTTTAATTTGGAAGCCATGGATCTTTTCTGGAGAAATCTTCATTCAAGTAAATAACCATTTGGTGTTAGCTTACCAGGTGGGAGAGCTGGTCAGTTGGGTGGACATAAAGCATGAGCAACCTCATTTCAAGTAGTTTAAAGAACCAATTAAGAAAATGAACATCACAGTTCTTTTTATAGTCATAACTACTAATATCTGAATGAACAATAGTCAAATTTCTGAAAATATTTAACCAATCTATGAATTTATGCAAAAATATAATGGGTGATCATATGAAAACATCATTTTTGCTTATCTATTTAGCCATTCTGTCATCCTACTTTATGAAGAAGATGAAAGGGGACTTTAAAGAAGCAGGATGGAAAGATTATTGATGCCTTTGAACTTTGGTGTTGGACAAGACTCCTGAGAATACCATGGACAGTCAGGAAAACAAACCAATGGATCATCAAGCAAATTAACACAGTGTTCTCAGTTGATGCACAAATGACCAGCTCCAGTTATCCTACTTTGGACACATGATGCAAAGACATAGCTCTCTGGAGAAGGCTTGGATGCTGTGAAAGGTGGAAAAAAAGAGAAGAAAAGGACAACCAACCACAAGGCGGACTCAGGTACAATGGGGATGACTGCATTATTGGGAAATTTGAAAGATAAAGTTAGACATGGTTAGGTTAAATATTCATGGAGAATGTCTGTGTGGTCACTAGGAGTTGAAAATGACTTGATGGTAGGTAGATGAATCAATGAATTGATCAATCAATCAATGGACTAGCTTAATCGACTATAATCTTGCCCATGAATGCAATATTTTCATTTTGTTTCCTAAAATTCGACATAGTGGGATATTAGTTTGGACCGTGAACCTGGAATGAGAAGTAAGATGGCTTTAATCCTTTACTTGTTACTATAGAAAGGATAAAGAGGCCATTTGGTGTAGTGGTTAAGACATTACGCTAGAAACTGCAAGACTGAGTTCTAGTCCTGCTTTGGGCACAAAGACAGCTGGGTGAACCTGGGCCAGTCAGTTTCTCTCAGCCCTAGAAAGAAGGCAATGGCAAACTACTTCTGAAAAATCTTGCCAAAAAAACTGCAAAGTCTTGTCTAGAGAGCATTCAAGAATCATACATGGCTGAACATAAGAGGGGAGGGAGCAGAAAGATGCCCATATCTGGGCAGCTACAATGTAGAGGACCAATAGTTGGCAGCAAATGGATGTACATCTTTTTTGCCACCTAATGGGCTTCTGGTTATTTGCAGTTCAGATATGCTAAGCTATGCTGTGGAGAGGGGAACAAGCTGTCATTTTTCAAGAGCAGCAAACTTTGGTAGTTAAGATGTTGCATTAGGACTTTTGCCCTGAACCCACACTGAGTGACTTTGGGTCAATCAGCAGCCTCAAAGGATAGGACATAATGAGGGGAGATTTTCATGGAAGCCCCCTTGAGCTCTTGGAAGAAAGGTGAACTAGCAGTTTAAAAATAAACAAACGATTTAAAATGCTTAACTTAATCCAGCATGAATTTTTTTTCTCATCCATGTTGCTAAATCAGAGATATCAAATCCTACTTGGAGTGGGGTGTTGGGGAAGGAGTGAAGGATCTTAAGGATTTCCTTGTAGTAACACACTATCTTTCCCCAGCTCTGTCTGTGAAAAAAAATGTCGAGAAGAATATAGAAATGAATTTTATGAATTATGGAGAACTCAGTGAATCAAGTCTTTTTCTCGAGTCGTGGATATTAAGTACAGCCGTTTTTTCCAAACCTCTCTAAAAGCTTTTGAGCTTTGTTTTGGGCAAACTATTTGTTGATTAAGAAATTAACAAATAGAAGTGACTCATGATAACCTTTAACTTTAGATTCCAAAAAAGAAGATACCTTGGAGCATGTAAAGATATGCTTATAGCCCTGTTAGCAATTCTTTAACCTAAACAATTTAAGATATTTAATATTAAGATATTTTCCAGGTTTTCAAGAAGAGACTGGACAGCCACTTGTCCAGAATGGTATAGTGCAGGGGTCCCCAACCCCCCGGTCCATGGACCAGTACTGGGCCAGGGCATGCCAGCAACTGGTCTGCACAAATAAACGAAGCCCCATCCGTGAGATGCAGGCAGCACACAAAACCACGCCCCCTCCGGTCTACGGAAAAACCTCTCTTCACAGAATCGGTCCCTGGTGCCCAAAAGATTGAGGACCTCTGGTATAGTATCTCCTGCTTGAGCTGAGGGTTGAACTAGAAGACCGACCTCCAAGATCCCTTCCAGCCCTATTATTCTATGTTCTATTATTACTGCAGAAGGTAACCACATGATCCAGAAGCTAGACCTGTCTAGGCAGCTGCCAATTGAAGCACCTCTAAAGACCTTCTTCCTTAGATTCCAAAGGAAATCCATCTATGCATAGCTCAAACTATTATTCAAGATTCATCATTATACTTGAATACCCCAAGTGCATACAGTCCTAAAATAACCTCTATCCAGAAAATAAAATACTTACAGAACTTGGCCATGTTCAACGCGCAGGATAAGGATGCAAATCTGTGCTCTTATTTATACTCAGGAGGTGTCTGGCTGAGGCCAGCAGTAAATCCTAATTAGAGAAAATTGGCTGTCTCACTTGAAAACTTTTCAATGGCAAACTTTCCATTGAGTTAGATCCTGACACACCTATCTGGAGGGAGCAGAAAATTCAGCAGAGCACAGCTTGTATTTAAGCATAAAACTCAGTCAAGATGTCTGGTACAACTGAACTCATGCCTTGTAATGTCTAACAAAGGACTTTAACAGCAGTAATAGAATAATTCTAATTCAAGCAGGGAGCATCTTGTTTTTTGAAACAAGGCTAACCATGGTAAAGCCTTCACTCCAGAGATGACAAAAGAGAGATCTACAGAAGCTGACCCCTGATTGTGACCCCAAAACCTGGCTACTAACAAAAACAGAATGCGTATTGCTGGCTGTCTCTTTGGTAGGGGTACCAGCTCTGGCAGTACACAATGCCAGGGCCCTGAACAGCCAAGTGTGTGCACTTGTGCAAAATCTAAATTCAACTTCCCAGGTGTTGGATGCCTTGAATCAGGAACTAAAGCAGGTGAGAGAGGCTACCCTTGAAAATCAAGCAGCCATTGATTATTTGTTGTTAAGACATAATCATGGGTGTGAAGAATTCAAAGGACTATGTTGCTTTAACTTAAGCGACCACTCACAACTGATAGAGGGTGATATCCAATGCCTAAAGAAGCTTACACATAAAATTGGATATGAAAATTCTCCTTTTCCACCACAATTTTATCCAAAAAGCCTTAATAACCTACAGCAAATTTTTAAAAGAAGAATCTTCTTCTTGCCTCAGTTGTTTCTCCTAGGTATTACACAAAGTTTGGATGTAAAAGAAACGAACTTGATGTTGTACTGCTTAACTGCTGCCCGTTTGTTGATAGCTCAAAATTGGAAGAGTAAAGTTTTACCTACAGTGGTGGACTGGAGATTGAAGGTTTCGCATCTTGCTGAAATGGCAAAAATTTCGGCTTATTTGAAGAATCACTCAAATGAACAATTTTTATCAATATGGAGAAGATGGATTGTTTATATTCAAAACAAGCATAGAATGGTGGAATATAATCTAGGCTTTTAGATAATTTGTTTCTCTTTTTTTTACATATTTCACCTGCTTATGTAGAATAATATTTTGTGGAGTTAGGGATATTAATAGTAGTTTACTTTTAGTTGAATAGTATCCTGGGATAAGGTTTGGGAAGTCCGGGGGGTGGGGGGTGGGGGGTGGGGTTTTGTTTTTTTTGCATTGTGATGTACCTGTGATGTGTTTTTTTTATGATAAAAATAATAAAATTTATATCTTGAAAAAAAAAAAAGAAAATTCTCCTTTTGACTTCTTATCCGAACTTTTTGATTGGCTACCAAATTTACATTCTGTGAATTAAAAAGGAGGAGGGTGGAGGAGGAAAGTAGCTGAGGCCCTGCTGATTGGACCTCCATTGCATTTAAACTGCCCAGAGCTTGCTGGGAAGAGCTACAATCATATAACTAAAAATCAAAAACAGCAGTGGTACGTTCAGAGCAAGTGCATTTGAGATTCCTTGTATCTCAGCATGTCTGGCTTAGTTCAGTGCAACACTTGTTTTGCAGCTGTCTTTCGCAGTACTCTTTTCAAACTTGGAAACTCCTATCTGAAAAAACAAATCACTAGTCTACAAGGACAGATTATTTATCTAGGGTCTGTAATCTATGCTCTTCAGGCAGAAATTAGGTGTCCAGTTCAACCCTTCTATTCTATTGAGCCTCCACGCTATCATCCCCCTCTACCACAAAGATCCTGCAGGAGAAGGGCAGTGTGGACAACTGTGGGATCTGGCAGGGTGAAAGCTGTGAACCATAAACACAAAGCTTTCACTGTGTCCCTGCACAACAGATACAGTGCCCTTGTTGACTTAAGGGACATTAAGGAGACAGGTCAAGGTATTTGTGATGATAACTCAAATAAGCAGGGGATCGTGGTCCGAGATGAAGAACTTGTTTTTGACAGAGAAGCCACCTTCTGGTTGGTGATTCAATTATAAGGGATGTAAATTTAGGAAAAAAACACAGAGGTTTCGAAAGAGGTCAGGTGTCTTTCAGGTGCTACTGCCAGTAGGGATAAGAAGCGTATTTTTAAAATAGTCAAGAATGCCAGCAAGGACTGTGATGTGGAGGCTGTTGTACATCTTGGCATTAATGATCTATCCCAAAAAGATGTACTCTCTGTGCAGAATGATTTCCAGAGCTTGGGGCAGGAACTTAGCAGGATAGGCTGGAGGCTTATTTTTTCAGAGTTTTTACCAATGTATAAGGAGCAAAATGGAAAAGGCCAGCATATAGCAGAATTCAATATGTGGCTAAAGGAGTGGTGTAAAGGGGAAGGCTTTGGTTATATTAGTCACGATGTCTGTAGCTGGTCCAATGAAAAAAATGTACAAAAGAGATGGTTTGCATCCATCAAAGAAAGGGACTACGTTACTCAGCAATAAATTCACAGATTCTCTGAAGGAATATTTAAACTAAACAATGGGGACAGTGAGTTAATTGACTCCCTCTTCTTTGTGGCAGCCCCTGTGATATTGGAACACTGCTATCATGTCCCCCCTCGTCCTTCTCTTCATTAAACTAAACATACCCAATTCCAGCAACTTTTCCTTATATGTTTTAGCCTCCAGTCCCCTAATCATCTTTGTTGCTCTTCTCTGTACTCTTTCTAGAGTCTCAACATCTTTTTTACATCGTGGTGACCAAAACTGGATGGAGTATTCCAAGTGTGGCCTTATCAAGGCATTGTAAAGTGGTATTAATACCTCATGTGATCTTGATTCTATCCCTCTGTTAATGCAGCCTAGCACTGTGTTGGCTTTTTTGGCAGCTGCAGCACACTGCTGGCTCATATTTAAGTGATTGTCCTCTAAGACTCTGAGGTCCCTCTCACAGTTACTACTATTGAGCAAAGTACCGCCTCTACTACTGTATACCTGTACATTCGGTTTTTCTTGCCTAAATGTAGAACCTTACTTTTTTCACCACTAAATTTCATTTTGTTAGATAGCGCCCAGTGTTCAAGTCTGTCCAGATCTTCTTCTTCAACATGAACTATATTAAAAACAAATATCGCTCACGCCTCACAGACAACAGCTTACAATCCTGTTTGAAGATGAAGGTGACGTCTTACCGCCCTGATGTGCAGATGTGGTGTGCTGATGTTGAGAAACAAAAATCACATTAACCAAGTAAAATAAATATTTTAATTGACTATTATTTTGCAAATATATATTTGACATTGTTCAGTGAAATAGTCCTTTTTTATTCAAGTTGACAACTGACTGCACACTCCAGTAAATGCAATAAAAGGATGACGGCACACAGAAGCAGACAGCATTTTGGGTTTGCTGCAGGCAGATAATTTAAATTCGGTTTTTTATTTCATAAATACAAGGAGGACTCAAATAGTATTTTATTTGAAAGTAACCTTCAACCTAGTGTCTTTTTTTTGGGGAGTTCAAAATGTTTTTGTTGCATGCAGAAATAAAAATTTGTTTTCTTTGTAGCAGTTCATTGATTTCATAAATGCAACACACTATAGTTTTTTTATACATAGCATAAAGGTAAAAAAAAATGATGTATGCAATATTATCTTCATTTTAGATGTCAAAAGGGTTTTGTGGCTCCCAGTGTTTTCTTTTTTGTGGGAAACGGGTCCAAATGGCTCTTTGAGTGTTTAAGGTTGCCGACCCCTGTCTCAGACCATTGCAACTCACTTTGACTGGGATTGCCTTTGAAAAAGACTTCGCATTTTGTACAACTGTCACACAATGTGTCAATCTCTTGCTGTCCATCATTAGCCATCTTACCAGACAACAGCTGTTCCTCAACTGAATTAGCGGCCCACAAGCCTTCAGACCTACTTTTCACAACACATGAAAAAAAAATATCCTAGGAACAATTAATTGCAAGGTCCTGGCTGAAGTCCATGATGTACAATTGACAGAAGAAAAAAGACTTTTAAAGAACCTGGATCTATTTTGATTAAAAAGAAAAGGAGGCTGTTTCCAAACAGAATGATGAAAACATGAAGAAAATCACACTGATAAAAACTGTGACCAGTTTTTGATGCAGAGAGTCAAAAAGCAGCCTCTCTTTCATTCCTTCTTGATCTGACTGGATTGTGTCTAAGCTCGTGTAGAATGTAATGGAAATATACTGTAAATCTTAGAACAGTGACAGAATGGAATCTTATTATTATTAATCTTATTTCTGAAAAACGTATGTTGCCTTAAACAAGTATTTATCCCTGTTATTGTAAGAAGAAAGAATTATGAGCTAGTCTTTGTTAAATATGCACTGATACAAAGGTAATTCTGAAAGATCAGTTAATTAATTATTTTTATTTATTAATTTTTATGCCATCCATATCCTCTGTAAGATAATTCTGGGTGGGGAAGTGATTATTTGTTTGGACTTCCTAATTTTGTACCCACAACTTGCATAAAATTGGATAAATAACACAATGCTTAAATAATCTGTTTGTACCACTCCTTGTAATTTACATTTTTTAAAGTGTCAATTTGGCTTATTATCTCTCAGTACAATCTACCTCCCTGAATGTATTTTGGGAGTGAGGTGGAATATTACATCTGAAAAAATGAGTCCCTGGAGTCCAATTTAGAGTTCGGCTATGCTCAAATGCGCATACATAATAACAGTTTTAAAAATTCTTTCTCCAAAGTCATAATCAGATAAGACAAGATTTTTCCATTCCTAAACAATTAATTATTGGGCCTTTGATAACGTGGACATTGGCAATAGGATCGTATCAAGCTTCTCTGGCAAGTGGCTGGACTGGAACAGTTAAATGCAAGAACTATTTATCTAGATATTGATTAGTCAGAGTTATTAAGGAAGTAGCTATGCAGGAATTCCAGCAACTGTTCTATTTTCAATAAGCAACCTGCATGAAAAACATTAGGGTGGTAGGCTCTGACGGTGATTCCATTTCCCCATAGTACATTAATTACATTTATATATGCTTGTTGGAAGGAAGGAAGGAAGGAAGGAAGGAAGGAAGGAAGGGAGGGAGGGAGGGAGGGAGGGAGGGAGGAAGGGAGGGAGGGAGGAAGGAAGGAAGGAAGGAAGGAAGGAAGGAAGGAAGGAAGGAAAGAAGGAAGGAAGGAAGGAAGGAAGGAAGGAAGGAAGGAAGGAAGGAAGGAAGGAAGGAAAGAGTATATATGATTCATATTTCAATTAAATTATAAATGTACTGTATATTTCATACTTAAAGGTTGAATGTCTATTAATTTTTTGAGTTTATTATTCACATTGGCCTTATCATTCTGGTGTTTTGCAGAATTGGAACCCAATACTTTGGATCTCAACTTTGGGTTGAGCATTCCAAAGGGCTGGTGACTGGGGAAAAGAAAAGGATCGTTCCACTTAGTGATGTAGTTGCCAGTCCCAATTGTGATCACTAAATGAGGACTACCTATATGTAGGTCCAAGCAAATTCCATATCAAACACACCGAACAGAAGTTCAACTGCCATCTTATCCTAAAGCCTGGGATAATAGTCTGGTTTTTGAACACTTTCTGGAACTCCATCAGGTTCGGAATCACACTGATCTTTCGGGGAGATACTATTTCAGACTGTAGATCAGGTGTCTTCAAACTTGGCCCTTTTATGACTTGTGGACTTCAACTCCCAGAATTCCTCAGCCAGGCAAGCTGGCTGAGGAATTCTGGAAGTTGAAGTCCATAAGTCATAAAAGGGCCAAGTTTGAAGACACCTGCTGTAGATGCTATGACAGAGAAGGCACACTTCTTGGGTTTCAACACATTGCACTGTTCAGTCACTGAGCACGTTTATTTAACTATCAAACTATTAACTCAGCTATTCCAAAAAGGATTACAGTGATTTTCAACTCCTCTACCATCTCTTGTTTTTTGTTTATTGTATGGCGTAGGTGGTTGTTAAAAATAAATTAACAACCACAGACATCACAACAATAATATTCATCTTGTATTCATCTTGTTAATGATTTAATCGTAAAGTGGACCTTTTAATTTTTCCTCTCACAGCCTATACACACAAGAATACAAGATGACAGTGGGATATAAATACCATAGATAAAAATAAAATATGGTTTACCCAGGATCTATTTTGCAATGAGCTTTCGGAATGCAGCTGAAACATCCTGGTTCCTCAGGCTATATATGAAAGGGTTAATCATGGGAGGGAAAATAGTTGTAAACACAGAGTTAATAAGGGCTTTTTCTGCTGAATAGGAGGATATGGGTGTCATGTAGGTCAAAATGGCCGCTCCATAGAAGAACCCCACTACACACAAGTGGGACAAGCAGGTGTGCAAGGCTTTGTGGCTCCTTTCTCTGGACTTCATCCTGAGAACTTGCAAGAGGATGGCAAGATACGAAGCAAGGATGACTGAAGTAGGGATGAGAAAAAGCAGAAAACATCCAAGATATACTGCCTTTTCAAAGGCAGAATTATCAGAACAAGACAATTGTATGAGGGCTGGATACTCACATAAATTGTGGATAATCACATTAGTCTTGCAGTAAGGAAGAGGCAGGACATAGAGAGAGCAAACCAACGCTTGCACACAAGACCAAAACCAGGCACACAGTGACATAAGACAGCATATTTTACTCCTTAGGAGGACTGGATATTGCAGAGGCCTACAGATAGCCACATATCTGTCATAGGCCATGGTAGCCAGGATGAGGCATTCAGCTCCTCCCACTGTCAGGGTGACAAAAATTTGGAAAGCACACCCATAGAGTGAAATGGTGTACCTATTGATTGCAAAATTCACGGTCATCATGGGAACAATTGCAAGAACTTGGCAGAGGTCCATGATAGACAGTTGACTCAGGAAAAAGTACATTGGGATATGAAGCCGAGGATCAACTTTAATAAGGAAAAGGAGAAGACCGTTTGCTACCAGGGCAATCACAAACATGGAATTAACCACCCCAACAAAAACGGCCGGTGATTTTTGATGGAGAAGTCCAGCTAGCACAAATTCTGTCCACAGTGTTATATTGTCTTGTCCCATCCCTCCGTCATTGCTTGAATTTAACCTAATTAAAAAAAAAGAGTTTGTGGGAATCAAAGTTGTCTTTAACTATCTATTTTAATTGCCTACTTTATAGCAATTAAATATGCAATCAAAAAATAAAACAGAAGAAAAGGTTTTCAAAAGCAAAACCTAACTAGAAAAGAGATTTACAAGCATCAGATTTCAAAGAGTTAAAGTAATATTTGTTTGTTTATATTCCACTTTTATTATTTTCAAAAATAATTCAAGGCAGCGAACATATCCACCTCTCTCCTCCTATTTTCCCCACAACAACCCTGTATATTAACATTAGTTCAGTTTATCTGGAGATATTGAAACCAGCGGGGTGATTCTGGAAAGAAAAAATCTCAGTATTTTTTAAAAAATTGGCTTATTAAAACTTGGAGTACTTTTTGAAGTTGTTTAGCAAAGGAACATGGGTATCCATAGGGACAGATGGCAGATCAGTGCCACAACTGCAGTCCTATCCCTTCGGTATGACTGGACAAAATGGGTGGAACTTCTATTGCAACCATACACCCACAATCATGTATATTTTGACACATCCACCTGGACGTTGCTGCAAAGAGGAGAAAAGGCAATTAGAAACCCTTACTCTCTTTCTAATAAATGCATCCAATAATTAAACTAGCTAGTAAAACTATCTCAAAAGTTCAGTCTAATAGTTCAGGTAAAAGCAATTTGAAACAAATAAAGTTTCAAAGGCTCTTTGAAGAAGTTAGTTCTTCATACCTATCCTATTTTTCAAGATAAGCCTCGGGAAATGCAACTCAACCTTGATGCTAAATAGAATTCTTTACAGTATATCTTTCCCCAGTTGCCTCTAACTATGATCCAAATATGTTCTGGCAACATTTTTTCTGTGCTCTCTTTCTCTTACGTTGATAATATCAATGGCCACCTCAAGATGTTACACATTGCCCCCCATGTCAGGGGTGAAAAGAGATAGTAGGATTCAGCATGTAGGATTAAAATGGAGTTTCTAGGCTGTTTCAGGCTGATACAAGGAGGATCCTTCCCTCCAGTTCCAATCAGGCTTATCCACGCTGTTCTGTTATTGTCTCCTAACCTAGGATTAGACACAGTAGCTTATTAATAACAGAATAACATAGTTGGAAGGGACCTTGGAGATCTTCTAGTCCAATACCCTGCACAAGCAGGAGACCCGCCTAAACCATTACAGACAAGTGGCTATCCAGTCTCTTCTTAAAAGTCTCCACTGACAGAGCTTCCAGGCCTTTAATCATCTTTGGAAAGAGTGCAGAAAAGAGGAACAGAGTCTCTACATCTTTTTTTATAATATGGTGCCCAAAACTGAATGCAGTATTCTAATGTGGTCTTACTAAGGCGTTATAAAGTGGTATTAATACTTTACATGATCTTGATTCTATCTATCTGTTAATGCAACCTAGGATTGCATTGGCTTTTGGAGCAGCTGCTGCACACTGCTGGCTCATATTTAAGTGATTGTCGACTAGAACCCCAAGATCCCTCTCACAGTTACTGCTATTGAGCCAGGTTTCACCTAATCTGTACCTATAAATTTGATTTTTCCTTCCTAAGTGTAAAATCTTACTTTTCTCTACATACAGTATGAAACATGGAGTCACCCTACTCTGGTCAGCACTTTCCCCAAGATTTGTAAGGCACTTGTTCTGTGGTGGTTAAAACCTGGCTGTTCCAACAGGCAGTGTTGATGATCAGGTTCAGAAGTTGTTCCTTCTTGTAGTGGTGCTAAATCTATTATATTATGTCTTGGCATTTAAGTACAACTGATCTGATTGGTTGTTATAGTTATTGATCTTGGCAAAGCATGGTTTTAATCCTACTTATAAAGATACTGTCTATATATCTCATGGACTTAGTAACAATTGCAGGGTCATAAAAGTCTTGTAAACAGACAAATAGCAAAGCAAAACAATACAAAGCAATGGTAAAACCATGAAATGGTGTGAGAATGAAATATCACAAAAGGCTGAAATAATAACATGTGTGAGGGGCACAGGAAAAGGCCTAGAAAAAATGGATAGATTCCTGCAAGTAGATCTGCTCCATTCTTGCGTTACTTCAGAGATTGGCAGATGTTTTTCCAAAGGGGGCAGGTACTGGAGACATGATCATCTAGCAATGACACAGAAGAGATTCAATGGACTCTGGATAGGACTGAGAGTGGACTGGCAAATCACTTCCTATTTTTCTGTTGACCAAGGATAGGTGTCAATCATTTCAACTAGGCACCTGGGAAAAGCTCTTTGTTGCAGCCTAGCTGCTGGGTAAGACCTACATGCATAACATTGCCCACAGCTCAATAACCATAGCTCAGTCTAAACCAGGGAGTCTTCAAACTTGGCCCTTTTAGGACTTGTGGACTTCAACTCCCAGAATTCCTCAGCCAGGCACGCTGGCTGAGGAATTCTGGGAGTTGAAGTCCACAAGTCCTGAAAGGGCCAAGTTTGAAGACCCCTTATCTAAACTTCATAGGAAGATTCTTTCTTTCCTTGAATAATGTATTTCCACATATTTAACCTAAAGATAAATAAGATGCTGGATTCTAGACACAGTGTGATCTATATGTTATAGAAATGGCAGGGATGATGCCATATTGAATAAAAAATATGACCCCTTTGTAAATGTTTGCTGATCCACATTACATTTCAAAATGCCCCCAGAACCAAATAGAGAATAAGACACATCATTATCTTCAAAGGGGCTAGTCTCTCTTTGCTTACCATTCAGTTGTTCTTTTCATTCTGTGATTCAATCAACAGTAGAGAAATTAAATTTCAGAAAAAACACCTCCAGCAAGACTTTAAAAAGAAACAGCTGACTCTTTTCCTTAATGCTTCTTTGCCCTTTAATAGATCCTTGTTGCAACTCCTTCTTTTTTCAGATTTCTGGTCAAAGCAGTTCAAACTTTGGAGAAGTTTGCATTTTGAAGAAAAATTCAAGATCTTATCTGATGAAAAGCAAAGCAGCTTCTTCCCAAAGCAGTGGCCATTTCACTGAACATATGTACGTGCAAGCACAGGTGAATGTATTAACTTAGAGATAGTAGCTTCATTACTCTAAGGAGTATCTTTTGCACCTTGGGGAATTTTCTTTCAAGACTTTAATTAAGATGCATGTTTCCTACCATTAAAACATGTAGATCCTTTCTTTGGAAAGTTTTCAAGCAAGTTCTATCTCGTGGCATTATTCCATGTCTGGAGTTTGCATTATCCCTTGCATTATTCAAATGTCTTCTCACATAGTTTTATAAGGTTCCTCTTCATAGTGACCTTAGAATCAGACAATTCATCCTTTGAATGTAGGAAAAATCCTAAACCCTTCCCAAAAAGGCCCCCCTTTGACTTTTGCCCAAAATCGCAAGGGATAAATCAAAAGCTGGGAAAAGAAACTGCTAAGAATAAAAGACACTATCTCCAGAGTTTTATTCCTGTCTTTCTTCTCTTTCCCCAGTAGAAAATAGCTGCAGGCAATCAGCCAGGCATGAGCTCAAGCTGTGAAGAGAAACAATTTTTCACTCATTAACTTGAGTAACCCCAGAAAAGCTGAAACAATAACTCAAGCAGGCTGGCCCATTAAGAAAAGCATGCAGGAGGCAATAGACCAGGGGTGTCAAACTGCCGGCCTGCGGGCCGGATGCGTCATCCGGAAGCCACATCCACCCCATTGCCGGCAATGGCAAAACCATCCCAATACATTGCGTGATGTCACGTGATGTCGCGGGTTTGACATGTCTGCAATAGACAGACCAAAGATAACAAGATAAAATCAATTACACATGCCTGACAGGATTAGAACCAGGGGAAGCCAATGCTTAAGTTTAAGTTTAAGTTTATTGCATTTATATCCCGCCCTTCTCCTGGTGGACTCAGGGCGGCTTACAGCCAATTAAAAACAGAACAATTGATACAATATACAAAATTAAAACAAATTAAAAATATATTTAAATAGGCCTTTCTTATTTTTAAAAGTTGATTAAAAATCCAATAATAAAATATCCCTAGGCCAGTCCTGCCTGCTGAAACAGCCATGTCTTGAGGGCGCGGCGGAAGGAGGGGAGATCCAGAATCACCCGGATCTCTGGGGGCAGCTCGTTCCAGAGGGTGGGAGCTCCAACAGAGAAGGCTCTCCCCCTGGGGGTCGCCAACCGGCACTGTCTGGTTGACGGCACCCTGAGGAGACCCTCTCTGTGGGAGCGTATCAGTCGGTGAGAGGTGATCTGTGGCAGAAGGCGGTCTCGGAGATAGCCAGGTCCGATGCCATGGTGCGCTTTAAAGATGATAATAAACACCTTGAAGTGCACTCGGAAGGCCACAGGCAGCCAGTGCAGCTCGCGCAGCAGTGGCGTTACATGTGAGCGACGAGTCGCTCCCATCACCGCCCGCGCGGCTGCATTCTGGACTAACTGGAGCCTCCGAGTGCTCCTCAAGGGGAGCCCCATGTAGAGAGCGTTACAGTAGTCCAGGCGGGAGGTGACAAGAGCATGGGTAACTGTGCGCAAGGCATCCCGGTCCAGAAAAGGCCGCAACTGGTGTACCAGGC
>NW_015387011.1:147536-172161 GCF_001527695.2 Protobothrops mucrosquamatus | reverse complement strand
AGCACCCACACGCTTGTAAACAGCGTGTGCGTGCTCCCCAAACCCGATATGGTCCTCTGCTCCCGCCATATCTGCCCCTCCCACTGACCGTACTAATCATACCACCCTCTCTTGGCCCCCCAACCACCTCCCCCTCCACTCCCACGCCGCGCCCCTCCGACAGGCCCGGCCTTGGCCCCAGAGAGGCATCCCCCATGCCTCCCCCGGCCCTCCCCGTACCCCCTAAAAATTTGTTAAAACATCCCACTAAAAAAGCTCTGTTTCCTCCTCTTCAGTTCTTGTTTTGCTGCGCACCTCTGGGGGTTCCGCACCCCGTCATTAAGGACGGCCCTCAAGATTATACTGGGCCGTGCCTGCGCGAGGGGGGAATCGCGCAGGGCCAGCAGTTCCGACCTGGAGTATGCTACGAACATGAATACGAGGTCCAACAACAGAAAGATACACACGGGGGGGGGGGAACAAGTCCTCTTGGTGGTCAATTCCCATTTCGAGACCTGGAATGAGCGAGACGACCGGCCGCTAAAGTTGGATCCATGGCCGGGCTCTTCGGGCCAGATCCTCCACCGGGCCGCCGGGCCGCCAAACCCCGGCCTCTACCCTCGCCGGATCCACCGCCGAGTTTATAGACCGAGTCCGTAGGCCGGATCCTCCGCCAGGCCGCCAGGCCGCCGGACTGCGGCCTCCTCGCCGAGTCCGCAGGCCGAGTCCATAAGCCGGATCCTCCGCCGGGCCGCCAGGCCGCCGGACTGCAGCCTCCTCGCCGAGCCCGCGGCCAAGCCACCGGCCGAGTCCATTTTCTCTTCAAGTATCAATAATAACTTCAACAGATTTCTGAAGAGTTCATTTGTTAAATGTATACATTTTATACAGCTGGGTTACTTGATGGATTGTCTTTTCCCTTATCAGCAGAATTTATTTTTTACAATTTTATTACTCCTTCCTGCCAGAACTCACCGCACAAAACGAGGCATCAAGATAAATAATCCAACACCAAAGCAACAGTACTTAATAGCCACTTAATATCTAAAAGGAAAGGTGAGCTAAATCTATGGCTAGGTTTGCATACAATGCAGACATTTTTCCTGTAGCAGGTGATCTAACAAGAGTATACAAATGCAGTAATTCCCCTTGGTCAGTAGTTCTAGTTTTTCTACTCCAATATAAGCATTTTTACCTATAAGCATTTCAGAATTATGTATAACTATTAGATTTTTGAGAATCATCCTTCAATTCATAATGTATGTGTATGGATATGTGTATATCTGTGTGTTTCTACCCCCATCCACCCACATACAATCAACCTTGATAGCTAGCAAAGATATCTAGCCAGTAGTTTTTTAAAGTACTGCTAAACCTGCTAAAATACTTGGTCTATATAATGGTCATCTTCATGCCATTTGTTAATTCAGTCTTTAGCCACCCAAAGCATGAAGAATAACATTAATAATCTGCAAAGAAGTTGAAGAAACAGTGGACCACCTAGTTACCTGCTTCAGGATCACACAGACCGATTACAAACAGCACAGCAAAGTAGCAACAACAATGGGTCACTTTGGGCAGTCTCTCTCTCTCTCTCTCTCTCTCTCTCTCTCCCTCTCCTCCCCCCAAACTATCTTACTGTACAGAGTGATTAATTGAAGGAACTCAGAGTGTGCCAACCCGACCAGATCAGTACTAGGAGAGATCAGTGGTCTCTCAAATGGCCATGTAGGACTTTATAGATACCAACCAACGCCTTTAATTGTACTTGAAAGCAAATTGGCAACCACTGAACCTCACAAAGCAGAGGTGTAATATGGGCCTATCAAGGCCTGCTCATCATAGTCCCTGCATTTGCAGTGAATAAACGAATGATCACTATTAGCTGTCCAAAGTTTGTCCACTTCTTTTTAACCACGTGTTGATCTTGAACCATTCAAAGACAGGAGAACATGAGGGGAGTTTTTAAAATGGAGTAGCTGGTGTCCAGACAATAAATTACGTATCAAGTTGCTGTCAAAAGACACACAGCAGCCCCCAACCAATCTTGGTGTCAAAGCAAGAATATACAGTATTTGCTAATCTCAGACAGGCTAAGAAAGTGGGACTTGATGAGTGTTTGAATAGGAGACTACTGAAAAATCCAAGAAAAAAAGGGGGTAAACCTCTTCCATAAACCTGCTAAAAAATTTACATGGGCTATCCGTATAGTCGTCAGGAGTTGAGATTGACTTGAGGGAGAACTGACTTTTTGCTAATCTGAAGAACCAAAAGCTGCTAATATAGGTAGTCCTCAACTTACAACAGTTCGCTTAGTGACCGTTCAAAGTTACAACGGCACTGAAAAATGTAACATGACTATTTTTCACAGTTATGACCTTTGCAGCATCCCCATGATCGTGTGATTAAAATTCAGATGCTTGGCAACTGGTTCATATTTATGATGGCTGCAGCGTCCCGGGGTCATGTGATCACCTTTTGTGACTTTCTCACAAGCCAAGTCAATGGGGAAGTCAGATTCACTTAACAACCAGGTTACTAACAACTGAGGTAATTCACTTAACAACTGTGGCAAAAAAGACCGTAAAATGGGGCAAAACTCATTTAACAAATGTCTCACTTAACAACAGACATTTTGAGCTCAGTTGTGCTCTTAAGTCGAGGACTACCTGTATAGGGTTACATTCACATGTACTGTGCATTAGAATTTTTCTATGGCTACCTTTGTACTTTTCATAGATATTTTGTATGATCTTCCATATGAAGAATGGCAAAAAACTGTTCATAAAGCAGTTCCTTTGTTTTGAAGCAGCTCTTCATGTCTCTGTACTGTTAGGTTAATTCTACAAAATTATTTCTCAGTTGTTCATACGCTAAAGTTTATATGCCAATAAAAACAATTGTTCCAGTCACCATCATGAGTCTGTGGTTGAAAGTTAACAAGAAGATTGTGTGGAGAAACTTCAAGGAGACAGTAGCTTCTTCTATTTTGGCTGTTCACTTCTGTCCACTCCTGGGAATTCTGACAGTTGGTCTGCACAATTAGATTGTGAAAGTTGATAAAATGCACTACTACCAGATAACTTTATCTTTTTGAGAGTGTAGTCTTCATTCATTTAAGATTTCTTCCCACCCATAAACTATTCATTAGCAGTTCTAAATGCAAAGCATGTTGCATACTTGTTATAGTGGTTTTAATTTTAAAAAATAATTTTAATAATTTAATTTAAAACCAGATTGATTTAGCTAGTTTAGAGTCCCAGGGATTTCTCCATCTCCAGGCCGAAGCTAAAGCAGAAACAAACAAACAAACAAATGGAAGAGGCAGGGAAAATTATAATATGTGATTTTATTATAATTGTCTGTATCCCCGTTTTTTCAGAACGCTAGTCAGAGGAGGGTTGCAAACTGGAGAAATTACAAATTAAGGTTGTCTACAGGCCTGCTTGATGCCATAATGTGTTTTCTTCTCCATCAGTGACAATTTTTGATGGTTGTAGGAAATGTAGAATCGTAGCTTAGGACCACTAGATGCTTGACGTCCCAAAGAAATATGGTCATACATATGAGACCCTTTAAAATAAACTCACAAAGCCACTTTAACAACAATTGCATGTTATTTTTCCATTACTTTTTGGAAAGGGCAACAGAAGGATCCTATCTTTATTGCAACACTAGACAATCCATGACTTTCTGGTCATCCCTTCAGAGATAATTCTTTACCAGATTCCTCAATCACTTGAACAATGGCAGAGCAAAAATAATGTGCTACCTTCACTGAAAAGTTGGGATACATTCACAGATGTATCTGCCTTGAAAATAGCCCATGGCGAACTGTACAGCACAGTAAAACATCAGCCCAGGAAATGTTTTATGGTAGCTTGTATTATAACAAAAACTGTTTTATGATATTTTTTTTGTCAGAATAACAGAGTTGAGAAGGACCTTGGAGGTCTTCTAATCTAACCTCCTGCTCAAGAAGGAAACTCTATACCATTTCAGACAAATGTCATAAAACCTTTCATAAAATTTGCTAAATTTTAATTCCAGGAGAGTCATGGGTTCTAGATTTTTGGATGCATTTTGTAAGTTAGCCCATTAGAAGTATTTTGGTTCAAAACTTCTTGCCCTATGATGCACTGTTTTGCCCAGTAAAATGTTACAGAAAAGAGAGTTTTAGTAGTATATATAGATTGTCTTGAGAGGACTTCCTTTCCAAATTGGGGTGGCATGCTAATAATCCTTTTCATTCTGTGGTTTATTTCAGTTTCCTCTAAAATGCTCTCATATATTTTGACATGTTTTGGCTGATATAGATCACTTTTGATAATTTAGCCAGGCCAAATCAGCTTACTTCCCCCACTTCCTTCTGGCTCCAACCTCCTGGGACTATAGCTCCTAGAATTACCAATTGGTATTCTGGGAATTTTAGTCTGAAACATCTGGAAGTTGCCAGAATTGGGAAAGTGGCTGTAGCTCTCTATTTAATTCTCCTATTGCTGACCTCCTTCTTAAAGTTCATTGTCATTGCTCAGGTGGATTCCTTATGGATTCTCAGAAGCACGATTCACATCTCTTGCTGCTGTCAGCCCTGACTTAATTGTGCTGTCAATCCAACCATGAGCATTGGCCGTATACTCCCCTGCAAAGTAGATTCTGCCTACCGGTGCAGTGAGCGCTTCACTAAAATGTTGAAACTGGTAGGGAGTGAAAGTGGTTATACCACCCATAGCATACTTATCCAGGCTCCATTTTTGAATCATTGAGGGATAACAGAAGGCCTGGATATCTTTCTTGGGCAGCTGATGGATCAATGAAAGGTCATTCATGACAATATCAGCACAGCTCTTGAAATCAAGAGCTTGAAAGAAATTGGCATCATCACCAATGCCATAGGCTATAATAACCCCAACTCCACTAGTAAAGTTATGGTTAGGGTAGTAAATGAATCGGGATGGAAGATCAGTTGTGGACTTCCCACCATGAATGCCATCATCCTCCCAAAATTTCTTAGTGCAAGTGAGGAAGATCTTGGTGCCACTTCTGTAGTGGACAGACCGCAAAGCATGCGCTTTCTTTGGCGGAAGGGGTGGTCTAAAAGTGATGCGACGGGCAGCCCTTGACGTAGTGCATACAATGACATAATCAGCTGTCACAAGTGACGTGTCCTTTGCTCGGTTTTGATATGTCACTGTGACTTTCTTGGCATTCTGCTGTATCTTGATTACTCGGGTATTGAAACGCACCTTTTCCTCAATGGCTCGATACATGGATGTAGGCAACTGATCCATTCCACCAACAATTTCATCAAATCTGGAAGACCAAGTGGGACAGAGGAAGTAAAAACCTGCTCTGCTAAAATTGGATAATGATATTAGTGAATAAGAAGACATTTTGTCACAGGACGATGAAATGAAAACAGTTCTGGAAAGAAGTTGGCAGCAGATTTGATAGAAAGAAAACAACATTCTTTATTCTTATTTTGACTTCGCTCTCTATTATTTATTGTTTTTGCTTATCAGCTTTGTTTGCCACCCATTTCACCATGAGGTGACTCTGGGCGGCTTACAGCATTACAATATCTAGTGATACCATATCAGGGATCTCATCAGGAAGGGCCATTAAACAAAAGATATTACTGCCATAATGCTTTTGTTTAATTCTTAGATAAGCAAATATCTGAAATATGAAATAAGTTTGATTAAGGAATGCTTTTCAAAATTATTGGCAATATCATTTTATCTATACAAATTTATCTCAGGAAAATATACATTGATATAATAATTTGACATTTTTAACATATTTTATGTAAAAATATTTTACGTTTGAAAGAGAAGATGGCATTATCTCAAGTTGTCTACTCAGAAATATCTGCCAAATGTGACTACGTAAATCTGAGATGAGGGAGAATGTAAAAAGGGACATTTATACCTGAGCTGAAATGAACAACTTAGTTCCTATTTAATTGTGCATAGCTTGGATAAGCAAACGCTATACAAGCCTTGATATAGAAACGGACTGTGTGAATATTTGCAATGCTAAGCAAAGTTTGCAAAGTTCTGATACTTTTTTAGAATTAACTGTGAAATACAAAGCGTAATGTGCTTTGTCCCTTGTAGAATGGTTTAACATGAAATGCTATCTTTATAGTCCAGAACGTTAGTCCCAAGGGTTTTTTTTACAGGATGCTTCAAAAAGAATATCTAGCAACTGTGAACCTAATGGTTTAATTAAAGCAGAGGAGATGTTACATAGAGAACAAGTCCGCACAAATGGCAATCTTCATATGCCATTTCTAACTGATATAAAAATTAATATCCAGCGATAATGTTACCATTATTGATAACTGGCATTTCTTGCAACTGCAATATTATGTTAGATTTGGTTTCAACTGCCAGCTTGTGGTTTGGGTTAACAGATACCCAACCTAGCCATGCCAGATTTCTTAGCTGCTGCCAGGACTTTAGTTGGCAGCAAAGAGTTAAGGGTTTGTGTGCATTCCCACACCAATGAGGGGAGGATTTGACTGTTTTATGAGCCTGCCCTCTTGCAGATTTTTATCTCCAGACTCTTGCAGATTCCCATGGATCCTTCAATGGATAAACAAGGGATTTCATCTTTAAAATGGGACAATGATGAGGAAGTCATTTAATCCAAGTGATACAGGTTTGCTTACCTTTTTTCATAAGCGAAGATATCATCATGTTTCATGCTCTCAGTAAAAGACATATAAAAGCCAGAATCTTCATTCAATAAGTCTCCAATCATATCTACAGCTCCAGGACTCAGCTTTCCTTCTTTAATTAGATATTCCTGTTTTGGGGAGAGAAATTCTGAAATTCGTCTCCAATATATTGTCCAAGAACATCCTTTCAGAGCAAGGAGCTTGATTTCAGATTGTAACCGGTGGGCTGCAAATAGGACAAATTCTTCTAATTCTGAGGAGGTGTTGAGTTAGGGGTTTAAGCACAAAGCAGAATCATTCTGTTATTGTTCCACTGAATGACCTCCAGGGGAATAATCTGTCTTTTAAATAACTTCCATTTTGTTGAAAGCAATATACAGGTAGTCCTCAACTGGCAACCACAACTGAACCCAAATTTTCTGTTGCTAAGCGAGTCAATTGTTAGGTGAGTTTTGCCCCATTTTACGACCTTTCTTGCCACAGTTGTTAAATGAATCACTGCAGTTGTTAAATGGAATCTGGCTTCCCCATTGACTGATTGTCAGAAGGTCACAAAAGGTGATTACATGACCCTGGGACACTGCAAAGGTCATAAATATGAGTCAATTACCATGTGTCAGAATTTTCATCACATGACCACAGAGATGCTACGGTCGTAAGTGTGAAAAACAGTCATAAATAACTTTTTTCACTGCTGTTGTAACTTCGAACGGTCACTAAGTGAACTCTTGTAAGTTGAGGACTACTTGTACATGATTTTCAATAAAAGGGATAAAGCTTGAGATGATATGAGCAATGCCTGGGGAAATCTCAAGCAAGGTTATAATAGGAAGGGATTCTATATTTTAAAGTTTGTCGTTGTGCATCCATGAATATGCCTGCATTTCAGTGCTTTAACTTTGCACATATACATTTAATTTAATGATACACTTATAAAAGTGTACATGCCTATTAAGATCTACCCACAGGAAAGAAAGCGATTGGCAATTCTGACCCAGAATTTGGGAGGGCAAAGCAGAAGGAGAGTTGTCCAGTCAGACAACATGGTAGCTTGCTGTTTGAACTAATTGCATTCCATCTCGTTCATTAAATATAATATGGCCATCCTCTCCGTTAGACCAAATTCTTTACAGACTGTAGTCCAAGTGTCTCAGTCCAGACAGAATGCTTGTTAGCCAGCTTAGAGTTAAGTCAGCATGAGCACAGAATAGGATGAAGTTAAGCATGTAGTGCAATCTGTCCTAAGAAGAAAATCTGGTACTTCTGTGATGCCCTTAATGACTTTTTTGTTGTGCTTTCCTATATTTGTCATCAACAGTCAGGCTTTATGGCAAACATGTTGCAATCAGTCCAATTAGTATTCAGATTGATTTGGGGAATGTCAAGTTCTTACTCACCACTTGAAGAACTAAGTTAAAATAGGCCAAACAGGCAGTATCTCTGACTGTTATCTGAGTCGGGTCTGGATACTGTTTAAAAAGGCCATTGCACAGCTTTAGGGGGGGGCACAGTCAATTGCCATGAATCCTGCATGACGAGGAGGCCCCTCCAACCTGTGTTTTACTGTGTTGCATGTGCAAATAAAAACCTCATTAAAAACAGGTGGATCTTCAATGTCACCATTGTCATTGACTGCCATCTTGCTCTTTGGATCACAGCTCATTTTAGTATTTGAAACTCTCAAATGGTTCAGTAATTGGTCTCATATTCTAATAATACCCTAAGAAGAATATTATAATATGCCTTAAATATTACTCCACCCCACCCCACCCCGCCACAAACTGTACTGTTTGGAGACATGGTTTCAAGGCACAGTCCAAATACCTTGGTTGAGTAGGTGTCATATTTATTTAGTATGTAGCTGCAGTTAGTCCTTTTTAATTCTTTTTCAACCTGAGAATGATTTGGAAAAGATAAAGGAGACATAGGAGAAAGGAAAAGCAAGTATTTGTCGTTAAAAAGGTATTACATCAAACAAAAGAAAAAAGACACACATAAAAAGGACAAATGCAGAATCAATATTGATAGAGTATTATACTGTATAGATTAGAACTAGGTTTATGACAAATGGGAAAAATATTAAAGTCACTATGGTATAATAAAACTATAGCACTATATTGAAACTATGGCACTCCCACACATACAATATGAAGTATGGATCCAATATGAAGATAACAGCTTTGTCATAATAAAAAAGGAACAGCTAGAGATTGCACACAAAACAATCAACAACATATTCCAAGGAATAAAATTCACACAGGGAAAAACAACAACAACATGTTACCCTTCCTGGATATCCTCAACCGCACAGGAAATGATGACAAATTCGAAACGCAGGTCTATTGAAAAACAACCTACACTAAACAAGTGATCCATTATTGCAATAAGCAAGTGATTCCTACAAGAGAAGCTGTGTAAGAACACTATTTAGATTAGCACAAACACACTGCAACAACCTTGAACATCAGGAAAATGAAATGGATACGTGCACTTTTATCAAAAAGTGCCCGACCACTCAACCCACTACAGCACAACTGACATAAGCTGTGAAAAGGATATGAAAAGGATAACACTACCATAACTCAATAATATCTCAAAAACAACCAAAAGACTATTACAACCACATGACATTGCCATAAGCCAACTAAAGCCCTCCAAAAATCCTAAATAAAACAAAACATCCAGTTATCCAAGAACAAAAGACAGGAGTCATCTACAACTTATATTGTAAGGACTATTACAGCCAATGTATAGGACATGGGTCGGCAACCCGCGGCTCCGGAGCTGCATGCGGCTTTTTGAGCCACCTCCTGTGGCTCTGGAGCCTCCTCCACCATTTTCAGAGAGAGAGAGAGAGAGAGAGACAGAGAGGCACTTGCGCTTCCCTTCTCTCTCTCTCTCTCTCTCTCTCTCTCTCTCTCTCTCACATGCAGATTTTCCCCTTCGCAGAGCTCTTGATTGGCCCTGCAGCTGGGTGCCCTGCCCTCTGGGAGAAGGGTGGCCAGGAAGAGCCTTTCCGGGGCTGGCCCGGTCCGAGGTGCATGTGGCCAGAGAGCCGTGCGGGGAAGCCCCGGGATCCATGCTGGGAGCGGCCCAGCAGAGCCTCCGTTGAGCGGGCCAGCCCTCCCGCAAGCTGCGGCCCTGGTTGGCCAAGCAGCAGCAGAGCCGGAGATGGAGGATGAGTGGGGGGGAAGGAGGGGGCTTACCTGCACCAGGCGGAGGGGCATCCGAGCCGGCCTCGTGTCTCCCCGGGCTGGGCGGCAGGCCTGGCGGGGCCGGCGGCCAGCAGGGGCATCAGTTCCTGCCCCTCCCTGGGCCGGGTGGTAGGCCCGGTGGGGGCAGCGGCCAGCAGGGGCATCGGTTCCTGCCCCTCCCCGGGCCGCTGAGCCAGCCTTGCATCTCCCCGGGCTTGGCGGCAGGCCCGGCGGGCAGCGAGAACTTCGGTTCCTGCCCATCCCCGGGCTGCTGAGCTGGCCTCGCGTCTCCCCGGGCTGGGCGGCAGGTGGCGGGGGCATTGGTTTCTAGTCGTCCCTGGGCCGCTGAGCCGGCCTCGTGTCTCCCTGGGCTGGGCAGCAGGTGGCGGGGGCATTGGTTTCTGGCTGTCCCTGGGCCGCTGAGCCGACCTCGCGTCTCCCTGGGCTGAGCGGCGGCCGGCAGGGGCATTGGTTTCTGGCCGTCCCCAGGCCGCTGAACTGGCCTCGCATCTTCCCGGGCTGGGCGGCAGGCAGCGGGGGCATCAGTTCCTGCCCATACCCGGGCCACTGAGCCGGTAAAATCAACGGACTTGGAGGTGCTGCGGCTGGCTTTTCGAGTCGCCGCGGACCTCCATTGACTTCCATGGGGACTCTTGGCAATGAAGGGGCTGATTGAAATTGCTTCAAGAATTGAGCTGCAGGATGGCTGAGTGGCAGAGACACAGAGAGATGCAAACGGGTCTCCACAGGAGATGCAGCAAGGGCAGGAGACGAGGAGGAGTCAGCTCTGTCTGTGCACAAGCCCCGAAAGCTTTCTTCCTCTCCCTGATCTTGCCTTTCTTGCTGGCCCTCTGATGTAAGCGTCTGCTGGGTTTCCTCAACCTCCCCCCCCCCATTTTATTTTAATCCCACCACTGCCTCCCTCTTTCGCAAAGTTGACATTCCGGGGACTCGGAGCTCGCTTCGCTCCTGGAGTCGCTTGGCAAAGTTTGAAGGAGAGGCCGTCTGCTCTCACCTCCCACGGAGCAGAACTGCTACTTCCTCGCCCTCCCAGCGAAAGAACCACAGAGAGCTGGAAGACATCCTTTTTCCCACTTTCTGTTTCCCATCCTCTCTTTTCCGAGCAGCCCTCCCAGAGCGAGCCAGAAGCCTCAACTCCAGCCTCCCGCAGCAGGCTGAGATAGGCGAGCCCGAGCAGCCGTCTGCTGCCGCCTCGGAAGATTCACCGCAGCAGCTCTTTCTCCCCGTCGGCCTCCTCCTCCGCTCCCTTGGAACCTTTGCGCCAAAAGGCGGAAAGAAGAAAGTCCCAGAGAGGGAGAGCACAGGGTGGGAGGAGAGCAGTCTTTTCCGAAGGGAGGAGAAGCCAGGACGGCAGAGCCGTCCATACCAGAGCTGGATGGGGGGCAGGGCCGGCGCACGTCTCGCCTTAAGCTCCACTCTTTAATCAAGCCCTGTGTTCTGTGCGCATGAGCGCGTGTGCGTATGCACGCACACATTTTGCGGCTCCCAGTTTTTTCTTTTGCGAGGGAAACGGGTCCAAGTGGCTCTTTCACTGTTGCAGGTTGCCGACCCCTGGTATAGGACATATAGTCAGGAGACTAGCAGAGGGCATCCATAAATATCAACTAGCAGACAGAAGACACAACAAAAACCTCTTAATCTCACAACACATAGACCAGGGGTGTCAAACTCACAATGCCATGTGACGTGTTGCAACGTATCACGACTTTTTTTCCATTGCCGGCAATGGGGTGGGCGCGGTTTCGCTATGATGCATCCAGCCCGCAGGCTGGCAGTTTGACACTCCTGACATAGACTGATTCAGTCATTTTTTCGACTGTGAAATTATGAGCATCCTAAACCAAACTAAATCCAAAAATGCTAGGAAATCCCCAGGAGATTGTCATTCTACAAATCAGCTATCATTAGACACATTGACTTAAATCTCATTTACACACCATTCAAATAAAAAAGCTGAAAAGGAAATAAAAAAGAACAGAACATATCCTCTCCAGCAACCAACCTCCAGATAAGCATTAAGGTATTAACAACAGACAAATAATCAGACAATTAATCAAGCAGAAAACATACCCTAATCAAGGATAAAACCACAGTTCCGCCAATACTGGCAGGACACAGTTCTGTATATAAACAGGGAGCAACCACACACTCATTAGAACTGATGATATTACCTAGTCAGGTAATGACGCAAGCAAACAATCAAGCTTAGAAAAGTCTAAAGATTCCACATAGCTATTACAGGTAGTCCCTAGTTAACAATTCCACTGTTTAGTGACCATTTAAACTTACAGTGAAAGTTTGAACGGTCACTAAAATGTAAAGAAGGTTTACAATAGGTCCTTACACTGGCCACAGCATCCTTACAATCACATAATCATGATCTGGGCACTTAGCAACCGGTGCACATTTATGATGGTTGCTGCACATGAGCCAATGCACACAGGTGGGAAATCCAGGCATATTTCATTTTTTTCCCATATTTATATAAACATAGCTCATTAAGGTAACTTGCTTTTCAATGTATCAAACTGAAACCCACTCAGAAAATGGGTTAATTCAGCAAGTGGGTTGAGAGCTGCGCAAATACCACTGATGTCTGCTTGAATAACTTTATTCATGTCGGATCATTTTTAATCTGCTGAGGGTACAAAAAGCAGATTGTATTGGCATTGACCGGTCAACCCTCTTAACTTTTCTCTGTGAGTCTTGGAGATTGGCATGGCCAGCAATTGTAGGAATATTTTGACCAGAAAAGCGAGATGAGTCTAGAAGTTGCCTTTTTAATTTTTCCCAATTGCTCAGGGTGTATTTAGGATACCCTAAGCCTTCAAATGGTAGATGGGGTTGTGTTGTCAAGAGACACCCAAGGCTAATGTTAAAAATCAGGTGGAGTCTGATACCATCATTTCCGACTGACATATTTTATTAAAAGGCATAAATCCATCAGATGCACGGAGTGGCTAAACCAGAGTTTCCCAACCTTTTCAATCTTAAGAGGTGTAGAAATTCCAGCTGCTGAGAGGCCTTAGCTTCTGAAGGCCATTTTCTTTTCACATTCAAAAGCTGATTTTTAGGGATTGCTCTGAAATAAAACGGTTTATTCTTAAGCAAGAGCTCTCCGAACTCTCTTGAGCAAGATTTATTTAAAAAGGACATAGTACTGATACATGCATTCCAGCAAGTGTAGCATTTTTTAAAAATAGGAACCAATTTATCGTTATTTTATTAATAGTAGTTTTATTTATTCTTATATTTATATACTACCTTTATTTTTGTACGGCTCAAGACAGGGTATTTGATGCAACACTCCTATTTTCCCACAACCACCTTGTGAAATGGGATGGGTTGAGAGAGAGGAGCTGGGCCAAAATCAGGAAGACGGACTATTTCTTCCTTGACTTTAGTTTATGCATTTTAAGTGAAATAAATAGCCCAGAATAATTCTTTCCTAGCAATGAACCTAGAGAAACCGAAACAGGACCAGATAAACTTTAGCAAAGAAGAAACAATAACCTGATCAAGGAACTATCAAGGAAAAAAACCTACCATGATTGGTAGGGCTAACTACCATCTATAATCAGCCAACAAACTCCACTCTCCCCTTGCAGTGATCAGGTTACCCAAGCTGATAACAAAACACTTGCAGGAAAGCAATCAAGAATTCAACAATTATCATTTTGTCAAGATGGGAACCCTCCCTGCACATTAAAAAACAGGCAGAACCTCAGTCACCCTATGATGGCCTCCATCTTGACTTTTTTGACCATACCCTGAGGACATCTCTGGATTATAAACTAGTTTTGGAGAATGCTTTTGGAACCTTCTGTCTATATGATTCACTGCTTGAAACAAGCCATAGCGTAAATTTCCTGACTAAAAGTAAATTTTAGGACTTATCTGAACCTTTCTGAGGGACTCTTCAAATAGCTGTCCAGCACTTTTGCCTTCTTCTGAAGGCTTCACAGGATATTTCAAGACGCCAGGGTCTTTCTTGACTTCCCCTACTCTCTTCCTGATGTTTTTGATAAAATGCCAGGCATTGTCATTTTCCTGAGAAAATTCATTCAACTGCAGACCAAACTTTCTGATATATTCCCGGACAATCCTGGGGAGAGGAAAGGAGAAAACAGTGAAAGAAAAAAAATAAATAGAATGGTGTATACTTCTGTGCAGAAGATTATATCTGATTATTGAGAGAATTAAGGTGCAAATGTGAAGGTCAAATAATTATTCTGTCATCATTTCTGGAGTATCACTATCTCACTTTGCTTTACATATAGAAAGAAAAACTGCACACATTTAGCCAGAATTTCCAGTTTCAACACAGCTTTTTCCCTCCATCATAAAAGAAAGAAAGAGCTACCAATTGAGAAGAGAGAAAAAACCAGCACAGAAAAACAGCAACAATTCTCAAATTGCTTGATAAACCCTTACAAACCATTGTCTTATCAAAATGATTTGGGCTTATTTTTCTCACATGAATAGATACTTGGAAGAAAGTTAAGATCAAAGAGAATGATTCCAATCCAAATTAAACTTATTTTATTCCCAATTATTTGCCCTGGCTTCTAGGACACTTTTTTTGACTTCTCACTTGAGCCTACACTCTTGGGATTTCCTAGTAGTCTCCCATCCAAGTACTAAGCAATATCAGGTTGGGCCTGCTTAGCTTTTTTGAAAGCCAAGCTAGATGTTTCCACCTAATTTGTCCTCTTAGTTCTAAAGGAAATTAGCTTAACCAACCCTGTGAATGCTCCAGCAGCGATACTCCATTCCTTATCACGTTTGTCCTGTTCATGTAGTATAAATTGCTGTAAGCTCTGCTGCCAACTTTTAAATAGCAACTGAACCACCCTTACAAATATGTGGAATTTAATGCTGGCTGACATTCCCAGAGTCTAAAATAGCAATGTTGTGGACATACCTCCACGACCCTCCAGTCTTCTTAGTATGCAAGGAGAAGAAATAAGTAAACATGATCATCTCACATCTCACCTGTGTTTCTCAGGTAAACGCATGGGCCCGAGATTGGCATACCAGCCTTCTTTGTCATTTCGATAAGTCCTCACTCGTCCTCCCGCACGTTCACTGGCTTCAAGAACTGTCACCTGAAGGCAAATAGGAAAGTCAGTGCATCATTTTGACAATGGTTTCTTATTAAAACTTCTCTGCTCGGCTGCTTTGTGACTTATTTTGGGGAGACTTCATAGCATTGGCTTTGAGATGTCAGTATTTTATGGTTGTGGCCACTCTTCCCTTCTCTAAGGTTCCTTACCACAAGTTGGCATTTTTCTATGGTAACTGCTCTTCTCAACATTTGTCATCTTTCCCTTCTGACACTCAACTTTCTCATTAGTGTTCCTTGGGGCACCTTCCCCCAATAGAGTCCCAACAGTTCAGATAGCAGAATTGCAATGTTGAAATGTGTTATGCTTGACAATTATTGGAAGTTCTATCACATTGGTTTGCTTCCCACCCTTTTTTTTGTGCAGTGAATATTTTGTGTGAAATAGCATTTGATCTTCAGATGTCTCACCTGAATATGTCTTAGAATCTAAGGAGATCTATTCTTTGCAATCAGGACTTTTTCTTTTCTTTGTCTTCTTTGTTTTAATCTGTTTAAACTTGGTTTAGTAACATTTTCTTTATTTATTGAAAAGTATTCTAAACAGCATGATGACAGTTGCAGTCACTGTGCAATACAAACTGAGTTCCTCCCTCCTGTGAAGTTCATAGCCCACATCAAGATGGACCACTGCAGCCACAAAAAAAGTTCTATGCTAACACCTCAAAAACAGCCATCAGACTCTACACTTTTGCTGTGCTCAGATCACTTTCTGGTCAAAATGTGTTATCCTTGGTATTCTGGATCTCTGCTAGGTAAGATGTCCTATTCCAATGGTGGCGAACCTATGGCACGCATGCCAGAGGCGGCACTCAGAGCTCTCTCTGTGGGCACCCGTGCCATGCCCCAGAGATAGCAACCATCCTCTTCAACCAGCCGCCCGCTAACTCGCTGAGGTCCCACGTGGGCGGATGCATCCCAGCACCCATGTGCTTGCTGGCCTCTGTGTGTGGGGGCCGATGGTGCCAGGCCCCTGCCTCACCCTGCGACAATGGCACCCCCACTCTGCCTCACCTTGCCTCGCCTCATCCCGCAGGACCAGCCTCCTGCCCCACCTGCCAGAGACCACCCTGGATCTCCCCCAACCCTGCCCGGCCCCCACAGGTGTCCCTCCCCAGGAGCAACATCGAGTTGGCCACGCCCACCCATCTGATATGACCACTGTAGCCACGCCCACCCGTAAGACCACACCCACCTGGCGGCCACACACACCCGGCACCCAGCGATACATAAGTGGGTTTTGGGTTGAAGTTTGGGCACTCGGTCTCTAAAAGGTTCGCCATCACTGTCCTATTCGAATGGTCTATGTCAGGGTCTTCAAACGTGGCCCTTTTATGACTTGTGGACTTCAACTCCCAGAATTCCTCAGCCAGGCATGCTAGCTGAGGAATTCTGGGAGTTGAAGTCCACAAGTCATAAAAGGGCCAAGTTTGAAGACCCCTGGCCTATGTCCATTTCAGTGTCCAAGAGATCCACAGGGTTTCCAGAGGATGCTTGGGAATTTTCCTGACAATCTGTTGGACAGCTTGGTCTTGCACCTTGTGAATTCCTGGAGATTGCAGGGCAATGGATAAGATTGCCCCTCCAATCGCTGTCTAGTTTCTAAGGCCAAGCAACACTTTGGTTTCCCAGGTTCCTTTAGGGATGAAGCAACTGAAGACACTTAGAGCATAAATAGCACAAATCTAAACAAATCTAAAAGTGGAGATGACTGAGTGCTTTTGGACCCGCACTTGACTTGGCTATATGCGATGACTTTTGCATTGCCTACCACCTTCACATTGTGAGGAAGGATGTTTAAAAGGAGGAAGAGATTAGTTGCATAGGATCCTAGAGGAAATGGATTATCTAGCTCCCTTTCAGATGGGGTCCAGGCTCAGGCTTGTGACAAAAACAGACGGGATTGCTCTAAAGTATAATCTCTGGGGCCTGGGAGAGGAGAATGCAGCTCTCATAATCCTGGTAGACATTTCATTGGCTTTCAGTGCCTTCATCTTATCCTTCTGGATTACCCAAGAGTTGGGAGTAAGAGGCACCATTCTAAAGTGATTATGCTCCTACTTAAGTAGATGGTCTCAGTTAGTAGCCATAAAGGGTAAACAATTTCTGGTTATATCAATATGTGATGCCCTAGGGATCTCCTCTCTTATTTAAGATCATCTCTCTTTGGGATGAGGGGTCACCAATAAGCAGATGGCACTTAATTATCTATCACCATCCTAGGCTAAGCTGAAGATGCTGTCAAAATAATCAACTAATGTTTGGAGGTTGGATGGGGAGAAAGGAAAATGGCTCTGTAGAGGAGTGTGTTTTTGCCCACTTTGTTCTATGGAAATGAGAGCAGGCTATGTCAGGAGAGATACAAAAGTTAAATGAAGCAGGAGAGAGAAAGAGAGAGAGGGAGGGAGGGAGGGAGAGAGAGGGAGGAAGAGACAGAGAGAGAGAGAGACAGAGAGGGGGAGAGAGAGAGGGAGGGAGACAGAGAGACAGAGAGAGAGAAAGAGAGAGACAGAGAGAGAGAGACAGAGAGACAGAGAGAGACAGAGACAGAGACAGAGACAGACAGACAGACAGACAGACAGACAGACAGACAGACAGACAGACAGACAGACAGACAGAGAATATGGGTGGATTTGGTCAAGATAAATGACTGATGGAAGCCTATGGATTGTATTTGAAAGGGAATGACTGGAATGGAAGAAGTCTTTTGAGATGGTTTGATCATGTAGAAAGAATGAATGAGGACTAAGTCTCAAAACCAGTATTTGAATGAAGAGTGAAAGGGTTGAAAGGGAAGATGAGTGTGGGAAAATTATGGTTAAGTGGAGTTGGAAAGGTCCTCAAAAGGAGAACTTGAAAAGTTCAGATAACAGAAAGTACGTAGGAAGCAGCATATGGACAGGATGAAAATAAAAACATAAGGAAATAAGGCAGGGAGAGGTACAGTGAACCAGATTGGAATAAACTAGATTTACCTAAATTACTTTTTCCTTTCTGATATCTTGATTTCCTTGGTTTAATAATAATAATAATAATAATAATAATAATAATAATAATAATAATAATAATAATAATAATAATAATAATAATAATAATAATAATAATAATAATAATAAAGTTGGAAGGGACCTCAGAGGTCATCTAGTCCAACCTCCTGCTCAGGCAGGAAACCCTATACCATTTCGGACAGATGGCACATCCCACAAAAATGCGTGCCATTCAGATTGTAAATCATGACCGTCTAGAGTTAATAGCCTTCTGTCTTTTAAATTTATCCAATCCCGCACCCAGGTGAATATTGCAGCTTGGTAGTACAGCTCCCAGTCAGGTAGTCCGAATCCCCCTCTCTCTTTGGCTTCTTGTAGTAGTTTTAATTTAATTCTAGGTTTCTTCCCCTGTCAAATAAATTTCAATATTATTTTATTCAAATTTATAAAATATTTTTTCTCTAATTTTATAGGGACATTCTGAAATAAAAAAGTAATTTAGGTAAAATGTTCATCTTTACTGCTGCAATTCTTCCCATGAAGGAGAGTTGCAAATTTTTCCATCTTTCTAAGTCTTTTTTTATCTGATTGTTTAAATTAACATAGTCTGTATCTATGTCCTCTATCACTTCTGCTGGGGCATTCACCTAATATATACTACACAAGTGAGGATCTGCTTTTCAAATTAGATTAGTATCTCTGTCCAGAATACATTTTTTTAATGGGTGGATGCTGTCCGATTCCTAGGAACTTGTACCCCAAGGAAGTATCTGTGAAGGCAGGTGAGGGTAAGGGTTAGAAATTCTGCTAGCTACAAGAATGGAATGGAGGGAGCAAATGCCAAGGCTTGCTCAGCCTATACAATGTCATCTACATATTCTCTCCATTGAGGTGCTCATCAGTGGGACTGGGGGCAAAAAAGTCAAGATGGCATCTATGACTGTGCAGTGAAAATCTGTCCTTTTCTATTTGCATCACAATGGACATAAAAAGGATGGGGCTTCAACTGCATGATTGTAGGTGCCAACTTGACTTTTCGCTAAATGGTGCTATTGTTGTCCAAGCAAATTGTTGATTGACAAAAATCAGTGGCTTACCTGATGTCCAGCCCCTGCAAGAACATAGGCTGCACTAAGCCCAGACATTCCTGCACCTACAATCACAACATGTTTTGGGTTTGATGTCGCTTTCAGACCATTTCTGGCAATCTCTAGAAATTCTTCATAGTCAGTTTCTCGGAAGCATTCCTCTAGGGGGTTTTTGTTATCTGCACAGCTTCCCAAGGCAGCCAAGAACAGCAGTGAGAACATAACTGGATAAAACACATACAAAAATGGAATATGTATAAGGATGGCATTTTCCTGTTTTTTCTTATTCTGGATTTTTTGCCTCTGGTTCTGTTCATTTGTTCCATTCTTTTATACGTGTCATTGAACCACCTTCTAACCAGAGTTCCTGAGGCCTCCTATACTACATCTAAACTGCAATAAAATGACCAAAAATGGACACAAAGTCTTTCCTTCTGCTTCTCTGGTCACACAAAGGATCTCATCACAAATAAGTCCTCTTCAACCCAAGCTTAACTTCTTTTGATTTCAACGTCCATCTTCTTTTCTTGGCAGCAGTGTGAAAGGGGTTGCTACTTGGAAAGGGTTTTGCTTTCCCAAACATTGTGTTGATCCCAAAAGAAAATTCGGACTTAACAAAAATCAATAATTATAGGCCAATATCGCTTTTAAATTCAGATTACAAAATATTTATGGCAATAATTGCGGAAAGGCTAAAAAGATACCTAAACAAATTTATACACGTAGATCAAAATGGTTTCCTACCACGAAGGCAAATTCGAAACAATATGAGGACGGTTTTGAATATTTTGGAGTACTATGAGATCCACAGTGAAAAACAAGCAGCTCTGATGTTTTTGGATGCACAAAAAGCCTTTGACAATGTAAATTGGAATTTTATGTTGAGGCAGTTAAGCTATATGGACTTTGGCAGAAATTTTATAAACATATTCAGAGCTATGTACGATAAACAAGAGGCGAGAGTTATAATTAATGCTGTTAATGTTTATACTAACTCTCGAAGTACTGACTAGAGAAAGCCAAATTAGAGGCTTAAATATTAAGAAAGAAACCTACAAACTGCAAGCATTTGCGGATGACCTCGTATTTATCTTAGAGGAATCGCTACATTCGGGTACAAGACTTATGGAAATATTAGAAGAATATGGAGAGGTAGCTGGACTGAAAATCAACAAAGATAAAACGAAAATGATAGTTAAAAATATGACTAGTACACAGAAAAATGACCTGGTGGAGAAAGTACATATCCAAATAGTGAAGAAAGTTAAATACTTGGGAATACAGCTAACAGAAAGGTGTATTACAATTAAAGAAGATAACTATGTTAATTTAAACAATCAGATAAAGAAAGATTTAGAAAGATGGAAAAATTTGTAACTCTCCTTCATGGGAAGAATTGCAGCAGTAAAGATGAACATTTTACCTAAATTACTTTTTTTATTTCAGAATGTCCCCATAAAATTAGAGAAAAAATATTTTATAAATTTGAATAAAATAATATTGAAATTTATTTGACAGGGGAAGAAACCTAGAATTAAATTAAAACTACTACAAGAAGCCAAAGAGAGAGGGGGATTCAGACTACCTGACTGGGAGCTGTACTACCAAGCTGCAATATTCACCTGGGTGCGGGATTGGATAAATTTAAAGACAGAAGGCTATTAACTCTAGACGGTCATGATTTACAATCTGGATGGCACGCATTTTTGTGGGATGAGAGATATAACATTCATCAATACTTCCAGAGACACCATATCAGAGCAGCATTACTTAATGTGTGGATTAAAGTTAAACAACAGAACTATATAGAAACACTGGTATGGCTCTCAACACTGGAAGCGCTAGTGCATCCAAATTTCACAAACTTGGGAAAAGTAGTTATGTACAGAGATATTCTAAATGAACAAGGGGAACTTAAATCTAGACAAGAATTAAAAGAAAATGGGGTACAATTGGAATGGTGGGTGTACCTTCAAATTCAGTCACGTTATAAGAAAGACAAAAAGGAATGGGGTATATGGAGGGATCTGACAACACTAGATAAAATATTATTAGGAACGGAGGAGAAAGCAATCAAAAGAACATATAAATATTTATTGGAATATAAAATGGAAGAGGAGCAGGTAAAAGAAGTGATGATAACATGGGCCCCAAATTTCGGATATAATATCGATTTAGACAAATGGCAAATGTTATGGGAAAGAAATAGAAAGTTAACCTTGGCCACCTCATAATAAAGAGAATTTGTACAAAATGTTTTACAGGTGGCACTTCTCCCCAACAAGACTGGCAAAGATGAGAAAAGGTATGTCACCACAGTGTTGGAAGTGCAAGAAAGTGTTAGGGACTTATTATCATATGTGGTGGACTTGTTTCAAAGCCAAATAATTTTGGCGGCTAATAAAGACTTGGTTGGAGGAAATGTTGGGACTGAAGATAGATCCCAGACCAGAACTGTTTTTATTGGGAATGATAGATGGGAAGTTTAACAAAGGAGAGACATATCTAGTGTTGCATATTATAACAGCAGCAAGGTTGGTCTCTGCCCAGAACTGGAAAAACGGAAATTCCCTGGTGGAGAGTGAACTAATTAAAAAAAAATTGATATGTGCAGAGATGGATAGACTAACATTAGAAATTAAAGACAAGGATGAAACAGAGTATTATGAAGTTTGGGATAAGATGTACTATTGGTTAGACTCGAGGAGAAAAAGTCAGAACAAAAAAAGCTCGTCTAGAAGAGAGAAAGTGTAGATTTTCAACCTCAAAGTGAGCGTAAGATAGAGATCAGAAAGAATATGAAATAAGAATGGAAATGGAAGTTATGTTGTAAATAGACGTAAATATGTATGTAAATATATAAATATGTAAATAGTATAAAATGCAATATGTAAATGGTATAAAAGATCAATGAATAGGGAGATATATGGTATATGGTATAGTATGTATGGCAAAATAACAGCCAGAAAAGTCACAGTGTGTTCAACCTGTTTTTAAATGTTTACTCAGTAAAAAAAAATATTAAAAAATTAAAAAAAGAAATAATAATAATAATAATAATAGTAAAGTTGGAAGGGACCTTGGAGGTCATCTAGTCCAATCCCCTGCTCAGAAAGAAAGAAAGGGTTTTGCCTCCCAATCCCAAGCATTTTCTTGGTGGACTCTTATTCAAATTCTTACTTGCTTACTTTTTTTAGATAATCCTTCCAAGTAGCTGTTATAATACTTGTAATGAAATTAATCTGACCTGAAAATTATACTCAAGTAAATGTTAGTGCTTCACAGAATATGCTTCCTTATGTGAACAACTCCTCTGTCATCTTTTGGGGGCTTTACTGGCAGACAGAAGAGACAATAAGAAAAAACGTGCTTCCAAATTATTTCCCTTTGTGTTCAGACATAATATTTTGTTAATAATTGAGTTACAGAAACAAAATCCATGAGACGCTGTAGGACCAGACATTTCCCGTCATCCTTATGGAGGAAGGAACCAGGTTAAGGAAGGTTGGCATGGATGTTACAGCAGTGTTAAAGAATAATGCAGAAAAAAGTACAACTCCAATTATATAGATCTATGTCAGGTTTCTGCCACCTAGTACCTTCAGGATGGGTTGGATGGGGTAGAATCAAGATCACGTGAAATGTTAATATCACTTTATAATGCCTTGGAATATTGCATCCAGTTTTGGTTGCTATGATATAAGAAAGATATTGAGACTCTAGAAAGAGTGTAGAAAAGAGCAGCAAAGAGGATTAGGGGACTGGAGGCCAAAATACAGTATATGATGAACGGTTGCAGAAATTAGATATGTCTAGTTTAGTGAAAAGAAGGAATAAGGGTGACATGATAGCAGTGTTCCAATGCCTAAAGAGCTGTCACAAAGAAGAGGGGGGTCAACATATTCTCCAAAGCATCTGACCGTAGAACAAGAAGCTAATCAAGAAGAGAGCCAACCTAGAACTAAGAAGACATTTCCTGACAGAACAATTAACAACTTGCCTCCAAAAGTTGTGTGTGCTCCCAACGTTGGAGGTTTTTAAGAAGAGATTGGGCAATCATTTGTCTTGAAATGTCATAGGGTTTCCTGCTTGAACTGGGGGTTGGAATAGAAGACCTCTAAGGTCCCTTCCAACTCTATTATTATGTTATATCTGGAGATTTTCTGATTGGCTAGGTCTCACGGTGTTGTGCCATCTAATGTATAATACTTGATTGTTGATTGGTGGGAGAATCCTGATTCCCAGATTTCTGCAAAGATTACAGCATTCAAAGTATCCTTCTACTCAAATATTTCTCACCAAGTGGATATTTGTCTAGTCTGACGCTCTTCCAACACTGTCATTCAAACTGCCTATGCACTGACATTAATTGATTGTACACAATTTTCTACCTCTATGCTACCTTTTAAAGGGTTGGTAGCCAAACCTGTACATGATATGCCGCTTTTTTCTTCATAGATCTAGCCAAAGGCATTATTATACAGGCAGTTGTATTTTCAGTTCCTTTCCTAACAAATCCCATACTTGCAGTTCACCTGGGCTGGTATTTTCATTGAGCTGTTCATCAAAACTTTCCTTACCCTGAACACTTGCTGACATCTCTCAGAAAAGATTCAAAAGCATCTGGATTTGATGTGGTCCCTCAGACCACATTTATTTAAAGCACTGAAATGCATGGCTGTCATATCAGACAGAGCTGAGACTCTGGGAGATGTACAAAAAGCATCAAGTGGCAAACAAAAAAGAAAACAACACACAACATCAAAAGCTAATGAAACAATTACATGTTGATTAGAATTGAAATATATTACAGATAGTCCTTGTCAAAGTTATGATAAACCGTGAAAAAGGGATTTATGACTTGGATTCCATACTCAGCGTGTGGTCCTCAATAGAATTGCATCTACATGGAGGGAAGTGTGTAGTGGGGTGCCCCAAGGCTCTGTTCTGGGCCCAGTGCTCTTCAACATCTTCATCAACAATTTGGACGAAGGGATAGATGGGGAACTCATCAAATTTGCAGATGACACCAAGCTGGCAGGAATAGCCAACACTCCAGAAGACAGGCTTAAGATACAGGAAGACCTGGACAGACTTTAACACTGGGCGCTATCTAACAAAATGAAATTCAGTGGTGAAAAAAGTAAGGTTCTACATTTAGGCAAGAAAAACCAAATGTACAGGTATAGTATAGGGGTACCTTGCTCAATAGTAGTAACTGTGAGAGGGATCTTGGAGTCCTAGTGGACAATCACTTAAATATGAGCCAGCAGTGTGCTGCAGCTGCCAAAAAAGCCAACACAGAGGGATAGAATCAAGATCACGTGAAGTGTTAAAACCACTTTACAATGCCTTGGTAAGGCCACACTTGGAATACTGCATCCAGTTTTGGTCACCATGGTGTAAAAAAGATGCTGAGACTCTAGAAAGAGTACAGAGAAGAGCAACAAAGATGATTAGGGGACTGGAGGCTAAAACATATAAGGAACAGTTGCTGGAATTGGGTATGTCTAGTTTAATGAAGAGAAGGACGAGGGGGGACATGA